>NC_136266.1:35657408-35750800 GCF_964187855.1 Myxine glutinosa | reverse complement strand
CTGATCATGTGCATCAAAAGGCTCTTTATCTGATGATGGGTAATTTTAAATGCAAGATGTTCAGAACAAAATGAACCGAAGAGTTTCAACCGTTCAACTTGTTTGGTCCTGATAAATTGCGCACAGATGTCATGTTGATAGCAATATCAGTTACAATAAATGCATTTGCAGTTTGCAGATGGTGTTCTTGCCGCCAGCTTGGACGTTTTGGATAATAGTCACGAGGCTTGTCGAATCCTGTCGAAGATGCTCTTAAAAGAGACGATCCCATCTACATCTGCCGCATTGTCTCTGCCATGGTATGTCACACCTGAAGTTGTTTCATTCAGAAATCCATTCAGCTTATCTCAAGGGATTGTACTATTCATCAAAATAACACTTGTGTGTGTCATGTGTGAGGGCAGATAAACAGTAACGACGATTGTGGTGTGTGGTGCTTGGCCGATGGAATGGAGACTATTCGGCTGGAGTTATCCTTTGGACTGGACGGGTAGCGAGGAGATTCTGCGTACCTGGAGGTTGACTGGTTATGAGCCTGTCCCTTATGGTCAATGCTGGGTATATGCTGCAGTTGCCTGTACAGGTCAGTGTGGTATTTGTATAGCAGTTGTGTCATTTGTTAATAATTATTTAATAGATTTTAATTATTTAATTCCCTTATTAGGATGTTGAGGCTCATGAAACAGCTAAACGTGCAGAGAACTACCGTTAGTTAGTATATTGATCGTTGTAATTCAAATGCTTTGCATGCTGTGATATGTCGAGGGTTATGCAAAAAGGACCTGATCAGATATAATCCCACTCAGAAAAGTCACATTAGCCCTGTGTGGGAATTTATTCATGTTTAATAAAATTATCCATTAATCTTCTCCAATAACTATATGATAAAGTAGGAGTGTCTGTCTGTCCGTCCACAAACTACTCCCTCAGTGTTGGGGCTAGCCCCGCCAAACTTTCTGTGGAACCTTTTGGGGTCCTAGTGGGTTTCCTAAGGTGCGTGGGAGGTTTCATAAATTTCTCAATACAATTACGATTTTGAGCGTCCATCCATACGAAAGTGTTTATGTTCCTCCCCTTTTTTACCAGCAGAGTTGTCTGTATTATATTTGTTTACCTCACAAGCGTTTTTAACATTGTATCTTGTTTATATTAATCCTATAGTATTAACTTGTAATTGGAATCATGCTGTTTGGAATTAAATATAGAGAGATTGAGTTTAAAGGAGAATGAGTAAATGATGTGAGAGTTTCCAGCACTTTCCGCAATTTTTCACTCGCATTCGCGGTTTCGGCATTTGCGGTTTTGCCATTGACCACATATAGAAACATTACTCACCTTCTGTTAGGGTCAGCTGCAGTAAGTTTTTGCCTAAGTCCTTCACGAACCGGCTGTCCATGCCTGACGTTAGATTGAAGGTGTCACCGGAATGTGTAATTTATTGTTTCATGGTTTGACATTCGCCATTTCCGTATCGTCTGTTTGCATTTGGGTTCCCACCTGTGCATCACACACTGGATGTATATATATATATATATTATCCATACATACATACATATTGTTACGTTTGTAGGGGGTAGGCAGTGATTACTTTAGTCCAGGTAGATTTCTATAGGTAGGTGCTCCGAAGGCTGTGTAGAAACCTTGATGTAATAAGTACTTGTTTCGACCGTAGTGTTCGGATTAAGCTGCTATATTTGATTAAGCTTGTATTAAGCATGTTATTTAGCTCAGGGATTATGTTAATTAATTCCTTGTATGTTGTTCCCTCTGTAATTTATCCCTATGTCCCTTATGGCACCGCATTAGACACTAGTTAAAATCGCCCATTAACTTCACTAAACTTCTTCTATCTATCTTCTATATTATTATTTATTATTTATTATTATTATTATTTATTATTATTATTATTATTATTATTATTTTATTATTATTATTTATTTTTTATTATTATAGTATATATATATAAAAGAAAGTTTTTGTTTGTTTGTCTGCGCAAGCTAATCTCCTGAACGGTGAAAGATAGGAGGAAACCTCCAATACAAAAAATGTTGGGACGGGCCCCGGGAAGGTGAGAGGCTAGGTGGTGAGGCCGGTCGAGGCCCACCTCGGCTGGGCCGGGCCCATTTCGCAATTAAAAGCTGAGCTGAATTATAGTAGTCAATCTTCTATGGCCACGAGTAAAAGCTGAATTAAGGTAGTAAATTCATTCAAAAATAACTTAAAATGTTGGGACGGGCCCCGGGAAGGTTATAGGCTAGGTGGTGAGGCCGTTGAGGCCGCATCGGCCAGGCTGAGCCCATTTCGCAATGAAAAGCTGAGCTGAATTATAGTAGTCAATCTTCTATGGCTGCGAGTAAAAGCTGCATTATAGTAGTAAATTCATTCAAAAAGAACCCGGGCAATGCCAGGTGCTTTCGGCTAGTTAATAATAAAACCACTGGAAGCCAGGCATAATCAATACTGCTGGTGCCGCAGCCACTACATCACCACAAGGACAGGCAGGCGAAGGCCATGCCCTAGAGAGCCGTGATTCGTCAGGGCATTGAGTGACAGAGAGGATTGAAAAGATGGGACAGGCTCATTGGTGAAGAGGACGGATGACGTCAGAGTGGCGCGGACAAAATACTAGCGCAGCAGACATTTTGTCTCTTGGATCGGACTTTGGTGGAGACGGTTGTGCGCCGACGATTCTCCCCCTTTCTTCACGTTCTGGACCTCGGTGCGGGCGACAGTGTGCCGAGACCTTGCTGGGATTGTGAAGAGGCTGAGTTGCGAACCAAGAGCTGGGACAGGAGGAGCTACGTGACAACTCTTGTTCGCTCCACGCTCGACGAGGCCAAGGAGTGAGAGGACGCTCGGGGAGGCTAGCAGCACACGCGCACGAGCGGACTGCGGCCTTCTTCCCACCAAGAACAGAGCCGGGTCCGGGCTGCACGCTCGGGGCCGACGATTCTTGATGAGACGCCCCACCAGTGATTAGAGCTAAGTGCACGAAATAACCACGCACAGTTATTTTATATTTCGTTATCTTTCCTGTGTCCATGTTTGGGTCTGTTGTGGGAGCGCCCCCATATAGGAAATTTAGTTTTGCCGTGTTTTATTTTGTACCGGCATTTATTTGAATAAATCTGTTATTTTAATACATTTTAAATCCATTTTCGTTTGAGTTACTTTTTGCAGGTATGAGGACTGCTGGTGGGATCCGTGCAGGTAAGTGCTCCCCACTCCCCCCTCCTCCCCCCCCCCCCCCCCCCCCGCCACATGTAATAACCGCTACATTTTGAACTGAGTGGCCCGGTTGTAAAGCCAGTTTGGCTATCTGTGCTACCCTAAGGTGATCACCAAGGGTAGTCACACGACAATATGTATATGTATGTATATATATATATCGCCGATGACATCGGCGATCACCGATCCTTCGCCGATGACATCCAGCTTTTCATCTCCACCAAGTCCATCTCCACCGCCACCCACTCTATCCTGACAAACTGCATCACTGAAATAAAATCCTGGCTTCAAATCAACTTCCTCAAACTTAACTATGATAAATCTGAAATAATCATCATTGGCCCAAAAACGCTCACCAAATCCACCCATAACTTTGCCCTCAACATCGACGGTTTCCCAGTATCCACCTCCCCTCACATCTGGAATCTTGGCATCATCTCTGACCAAACCCCCTCCTTCGACAAATGCACTAAACACATCACAAAGACAGCCTTCTTTCACCTGAAAAACATCGCCTGTCTCCATCCATCCCTCTCCTCCACGGCTGCAGAAATCCTCATCCACGCCTTCATCACCTCCCGTCTGGACTACTGCAACAGCCTCCTCTATGGTTCACCCTCAATAATCACCAATAAACTCCAATACATTCAGAACTCCGCTGCCCGTCTACTCACCCATTCCCGGACCCGTGACCACATCACCCCCGTCCTTTACAAGCTTCACTGGCTACCCATCCCCCAGAGAATCCAGTACAAAATCCTCCTCTTGACCTACAAAGCCCTCCATAACCTGGCCCCATCCTACCTGGCTGACCTCCTCTCCAGACACACTCCCACCCGCAACCTCCGCTCTGCTGGTACCAACCTCCTGACCCCCCCCCCCCCCCCATCCGGACCAAATTCAGATCCTGGGGGGACAGGGCCTTCTCCATCGCTGCTCCCACCCTCTGGAACTCACTACCTCACACCATCAGAGACTCCTCCTCACTCACCACATTCAAAACATCACTCAAGACCCACCTGTTCAACACTGCATTCAACATTTAACCCACAGCATTTAACCCCTGACTATCTCTTCTCCTTCTCCTTCCTTTTGCTTTGATTATTTACCTATTGATTTTTGTCTTTTTGCACTTGTTTTTTGTACTCTGTCAAAGCGTCTTTGGGCTTCTTGAAAAGCGCTATATAAAATAAATGTATTATTATTATTATTATTATTATTATTATTATAATATATATATATGGAATTGTACAATATCCATTTTGGGTGATTCTCTCTGATACGGTTTTCAGTCACCTGTTTTTTTCTTCCTTTCTGCCCCTTGTTTCACACTCACTTGTGTAAGCTTGCTCTATATTTATCCAACAGTAACATCTCTTTCCTATTCAGAATAATCTTTGCTGTCAGGCATCCACACCATTGCAAATTGTATCGCATTTTGCCATGAAATGATATTCTGCAGTGAGCAATTTTGTTCAGTGCTGTACCTTTAGATGCATTCTTGCTATGCTGGATACTGCAGTCGATTCACCTTAAGCTAAATAGACATGTTTTGAAGCCTACTTGGTTCATCAGAAATTTGTTTTTCAGAAAGTCCCATTTTAAAAATATTTTTTTGCTTTGTGAGACAAATGAGCATGTATGTATTATTAATGGAGAAAAAACAAAGTGATGTTCAAAATGTTCAAATGAAAACTCAAGTGCACAGAAAAATTGACAGAAGTAGTATTTTCCATGACAACAGTGTAACGACCGAGTTGCCAACACAACTAGGATGGCACTTGGTAGAGAGCATACCTTCGCCAGGCTGAAAAGTTTACGTGTTATATCCCACTGATAGGCCAGATCTGCATCTGCACCTTAACTAAAATCAAATCACCTTCTTATTGTCACCCACCCAACTCATCCACCAAGTTTTGTCATAATCCGCCGATGTGTTTGAAATATGCTCGATATCGTTTTGGTCCCATCGCTCAATGGTGAAGAATCAATTGAGAAATTGAAAAAATTCTCGTATCCGTATCCGGATCTTAACCAAAATCGAATCAGTTAGTCCTTATCACACACCCAACTCCTTCACCAAGTTTCGTCCAAATCGATCCTTATTGAGATATCGTGCTATATATCATTCTGGCCCTATCTCTCAATGGTGAAGAATAATGTAAAATTCTGACATCCGCATCTGGATCCGGATCTTCACCAAAATCGAAAAATTCGTCCTTGTCACAAACCCAACCTGTCCACCAAGTTTCATTTGAATCCGTCCATATTTTTGAGATATCCCTGCTCACAGAAAAACAGACAAGGGTGAAAACATAACCTCCGTGCACCTACTGTGGCAGAGGTAATGAAACCATAGTAAAGTAAATGGACGATGAAATGTGTAACACGGGTCAATGTGAACAATAATCTACTGATAAACCACAGCAAACTGATTGAACACACTTGTAGATGCAAGAAAGCTGAATTATGTAGGCAGAGGTCTGTTTGCCTCTTCATATAAATTAGAGTTAAGGGTGAAGGTTGGTTGGGTAATCACTTCCTCTTCATGGTGATGGAATTGCACTATTTGAAGTTGTTTACTCGGTTTTATATCAATTACAAGGGGTGTTCAAAATGTTCAAGCAATGCGATTCCTTACCTCTAGTTTCAGACACTGCAACACCTGTTTTATTGTTCCGTTAGCGTGTCCCTTGACTTCAATGCACTTGCCACATTTGTCCTTCAAACTGTCTATACCTGTAAAATATAATTTTCTAATCTCTCTGTTCAGCCACATCTTAGCTGCTTTCGTCAGTTTTTCGTTATTGGTCACAGAGGTGGGATTTCAAATATCGGAACAGAAAATAGTCACTTGGAGGCAGTTCCGTGCTGAATAGGGGTTAATCCAGGTGCTCAAAGGCAAAGTCACGAATGGGGATCTGTGCAAGATGGCGGTCTTGTGCACAGGTGCATTGTCATATATTCGTTCAACATTGATTGGCTTTTATCCTTCATGGCTGGCCACAATTACTGCATTAGGTTGGTGTAAAATTCCCATATGATTGTAGTTGGTGCGGCATATTGTCAAGCAGCCAGATTCCCTTGGTATTCCAGAAAATCAAAGCCTTGAGGTTTAGGTGTGAAAATCCTTGTGGGGTTGCAACACATTTGTGCTTCCATCACAAGGATTACAATTTGGTTTCAAGATCCCTGTTGTGAAGCGACGTTTTGTTACCACTTACCAGATGAGTGATAAAGTTCACAGTTTTGAAAAGCTCATGAAATGATGTCGGATTTTGCCATCAATCACAAGTGCTGAGGTTTGAGGGCCCCATCTTGCTGAGGCCTTGGACTTGCCAAATATTTGTGAATGATGATGAATACGCTGCTTTAAGAAATTCCAGAAGCTATTTTGCTCCGATGAAGGGTTAATGCCTGACATGTCAGCTTTTCCTTGCTTCCCGTGGCAGTGAGCATACCTCAATCAGTCTCCTGTTGATTTCAACCCTTGAGAAATTCTAAGTTATCTGTGAATATTTTGGTGACCTGGACGCAGTGATCCTCCATGATTTATGTCTCGACCTGGGAAACATTTTTGGGGTCTGTGGCATCTGCTGTTTCTCTTGACCTGGGGTCATATACATGGTACTCTCATCTGGTCTAATGACATCTGCCCAATAGTTTATGAGGGGGTGCACACATAGCCACACAAAGCCACCATTAATTCATGGATTTCTTTGGAGCTACCATTGTCTTTGTACTCGGAAGCATCATGGGTTGATTCATTCCCTCAAGCCATCGCTTTGTAAACTATTCGAGGCTTAGCTTGTCGCTGAAAAATGCAGCTATCTTGCATGGATTTTGTCATAAATGTGTTCAAAGCAAACGTTTTTGAAGACATGGCATGCATCACTATAGAGATGTGAGGAATACATTGAGATCAAGAGCGAGCGTTGAAAAGCTTTCTGTATATATCTGCACATGGCTCAGATGGCATGGGGTTTAAATGATCAGCTTAAATAATGAGTTTTTAAAATATACCTATAAGTTAGTTCGAGTATCCCAAAGTCCACATTCACATTACATTCATTATTATTGTTTATTCGCTTATGGGGGTGGTCACAAAAAAATACATTCTGTTCATCGAAATTTGGTCATTTACGTATTTCAGCTTTTACAGCTATTAGCATATTATATGATATTATAGTATACTATAAAGTATACTATGAAGCTGGAAGGTGTGAAAACATTTTGCTACCTCGGAGACATGCTGAATGGAGAAGGTGGATCAGACTCGGCAACGGTTGCTGGAGTGAGATGTGCATGGAAGAAGTTTCGGGAACTGAGTGGCGTGCTGATGAGGAGGGGAGTGTCGTTGAAGCTGAAGGGAAAGGTGTATGCTGCATGTGTGAGAAAGGTTATGATTTATGGGAGCGAGACATGGGTAATGAACATCGAGCAGCAACGAAGGCTGGAAAGGGTGGAAATGCGAATGGTTCAGTGGATGTGCGGAGTATCGTTGAGAGAGAGGAAGACAAATGATGAATTGCGAAAGATGATGGGAATAGAGCCTGTGATTGATGCTGTGAAGATGAACAGGTTGAGATGGTTTGGTCATGTGTTGAGGAAGGATGAAAGTGACTGGTTGAGAAGAGTGATGGAAATGAATGTAGAAGGAAGTAGAGGACGGGACGGGAAGAAAGACTTGGCTAAAGATGGTGGAAGAAGAAATGCGGGCAAGGGGGTTGAGTAGAACAACTGCTCAGCGTCGACGAGTCTGGCATTTCACTCAGGCCAACTGGCACGGTCTTCAAGCAGCCATCAATCATCTGGACTGGTCTCCCATCTCTACCACCTCTGACATCAACTCATCCTGGGAATTCTTCCAAAGTAAATTGCTCTCTCTCATGCACAGATTTATCCCATCTCGTCTTCAGTTGTCATACCCTTCCTCCCGTCCATGGTACGCGGAATCTTGTGGTGAGGCTGTTGCCCAGAAACAACTTGCCTTCGTCTCCTGGAAAGCAAATCCAACGGAAGGAAATCTCATTTCCTTTCACAAAGCCCGAAACAAGTGTGTGTCCACCCTCAGGAGAGCCAGGAAACAATATCTCTCCGTTCTCAATACCGAACTCTCTTATCTGTCTCCCTCTTCCAAATCCTGGTGGCGTCTGGTCAAATCTGTTTCTGGTGTTTGTTCCCCCTCCATCCCCTCCCTTACCTCAAACGGCTACACAGCTGACTCTGCACGTGAAAAAGCTGAATGCCTCAACTCTGTGTTTGCCTCTAAATCTTGTGTCCCAAACCCATCCCTCTCTGTACCCACCATACCCAGTCGTACCCAGCTGCTCGTGGACTCCGTGTCCTTTCCTCCTGACAAGGTGGAAAAGTTTCTGTCAACCCTCGACTCTGATTCTGCAACTGGACCTGACGGCATCAGCCCACGGGTCCTAAAATCCTGTTCTTCCGCTCTTTCACTCCCTCTCTCTGTTCTCTTCACCCTCTCTTTTGCTCAAGGTCAACTGCCATCTGCTTGGAAATCAGCCAACATCACCGCTTTGCACAAAAAGGTGCAAAAACAGATCCTAGCAACTACAGACCAATCAGCCTTCTCCCAATTATCAGCAAAGTCATGGAATCCATCATTGCTTCGGATATGAAATCTTTCCTCTTCTCCAATGGCTTGATCTCTGATCATCAATTTGGTTTCAGACCAGGTCACTCTACTCTGGACATGCTGCTTCTGCTGTCTCAACAATGGATGGAGGTCCTCAATGCCAAACAGGAAATTAGAGCTGTCTGCCTCGACATATCACGTGCCTTCGATACGGTCTGGCACCCCGCTCTGCTCACCAAACTCTCCTCCTTTGGTATCCATGGAAATCTCCATGGATGGCTGGCGGACTTCCTCTCTAGTCGTCGTCAACGTGTGGCCCTGAATGGGTTTCTCTAATCTCCTCTTCCTGTTCAGGCTGGAGTTCCCCAAGGCAGTGTTCTGGGCCCTGTGCTTTTTCTGGTCTTCATCAATGATCTCTCTGACTCTCTTGAAAATCCTCTCTATCTCTTTGCTGATGACTCCACTCTCTGCCGCTCCATTCCTCATCCCGCAGATCGGCAGTCTGCAGCCTCCTCACTCTCTGCAGACCTGGACAAAATCACAGACTGGGCAAACAAGTGGAACATGTCTTTCAATCCTGACAAATCTCACACTCTTATGATGTCTCTACGAAAAGACCGACTGGACAACCCTCCCATTTACTTTCTGAATAATCCTCTCCAAGAAGTTCTGTCACTCAAGCTTTTGGGTCTCACTATCTGCCATGATCTTTCCTGGGAAAACCACATTTCCAAGCTGGCCTCCAAAGCCAGTCGCCGACTGGGCATCCTCCATCGTGCGAAGTCCTTCCTTGGCACACCTGAGCTCCTCACCACATACAAGGCTTTCATCCGCAGCTCAATGGAGTACTGCTCTCCCCTCTGGGCTGGTGCTCCTGCCTCACACCTAGCTCGTCTTCACGCTGTTGAAACCAAAGCATTCAGAATCATTGGAATCTCCCGCGATGACGCTATCTCCGAGGGCCTTTCACTTAATCACCACAGGCAGGTTGGTGGTCTTTCCGTCTTCTACCGACTCCTCTCCGGCCTTGCTCCCTCAGCTCTCTCTGGGCTCTGTCCCCCAAATATTCCTGCAGGTCGCACAAGATCTGCCTGCATCCCTCTTATGGTTAAACTGCCAAAATCAAGACTCTCTGCTCACCTTCACTCCTTCATTCCTCTTTTCTCCCGCCTCTGGAACAAACTCCCTCACTCTCTTCAATCCCACTCCTCCCTCCAGGTCTTTAAAACGGCTATTCACCACCATCTCTTATCTTCCCCAATCCAAAACCTTGATCTTTTCTACCCCCGCTAATTTCACCCCAAATCCACTTTCTTGAGGTGACTTTTGACTTCTTTCCTGGAAGTCGTTGGTGTCCTTGCGTTTTATACCTATCCTGCCTCCCCCAGGCCCTCTCCCTCCAAAAACATCTCCCGATGTCCCTGCTCTCAAATGTTGTGTTTGTGTGCTTCTGCCTCCCCATCTTGCCTGCCCTTCTCTCCCCATCTTGTCGACCGCTCCCCTTTTTTACTTTGTTTGCTTGTTTGTTTGATTTCTTTGTTTGATAAATGTTAGCTCTTTCACGAGCCTCGACTCTGTACACAAAAAAAAAAGAAAAAAAAAAGGGGCTTAACAAGGAGAGATGCAGAAATAGGGCAAAATGGAGGAGATTGTCATGGGGACCGCAAGGCTAACCCCTGCTCTAGCAGGGAAAATGGCCTTAAAATGCATGTTGTTGTTGTTGTTCCATAGTCGGTAGGATAGTTTTAGACTCTGTTGCAAAAGGGTGTAGCGGTTACCGCTGGATGTACATAATCGCCTTGCACCGGCCAGAACACGGCCAGACGCGCCTCTCCCGGGCATGCCCGGACTCACTGTTCCCGGGCACGCCCGAACCTCCCGGGCACGCCCGGTCTCGTCTTTCCCGGGCATGCCCGCTCTCGCCTTTCCAGGGCTCGCCCAGAGCGTCCGGGCATGCCCGCTATCGCCTTTCCAGGGCTCGCCCAGAGCGTCCGGGCATGCCCGCTATCGCCTTTCCAGGGCACGCCCAGAGCGTCCGGGCATGCCCGCTATCGCCTTTCCAGGGCTCGCCCAGAGCGTCCGGGCATGCCCGCTATCGCCTTTCCAGTGCTCGCCCAGAGCGCCCGGGCACGCCCAGCCTCGACATGCCAGGCCGCAGCCAAACACGCCCGGGCAGGCCCAGACTCGCCTTTCCAAGGCTCGCCCTTGATACCCGGGCATGCCCGGTATAGCTTTTGCCGGGCAAACTTCCCGACATAAATGTGTATATATATTGTTGCCCGAAAAACGGGCTGGTCAGAATACCTGAGCTGTTTTGTTTCAATAAAGCAACTCGGACGAATTCCGTCTTTGGTCGCGTCAATTCTTTCGACTCGCGTTGGAGCGCAGTTCCTTCATTGGTGACCTACCGACATGGATACGGCAGTGATGCTTAAACTGCCTACCTTCTGGGAGACTCACGCGGCTGTTTGGTTCGCCCAGGCGGACTCCCAGTTTGCCCTGCGAGGCATCACCGCGGACGACACCCGCTTCCACCATGTTGTGGCGGCGCTCGGTTCCGCCACCGCGGCCCGCGCCTTGAGCCTCCTCCAGCACCCGCCGGCTGCTGACAAATACGACGTGCTGAAGACGCTCCTCCTCGGCGCTTTCGCCCTCTCACCGGCAGCACGCGCACGGCGCCTGCTTGACCTGCCCGAGCTCGGCGACACGCGCCCGTCCGAGCGCATGGACTATATGCTCTCGTTGCTCGGCGAGCACTCTCCGGCATTCCTGTTCCGGGAGCTGTTCCTCCGTCAGCTGCCTAATCCGGTACGCCTCGCCCTGGCTGGCACGTTGATCACGGATTCCCGCGCCCTCGCCAGGGGAAGCCGATAAGATATCCTCGGCGGGCCAGCACATCGGCGCGGTTACCTGGAGCCCGCCGCCGTCCGAGGCGACGCCCGAGCGCCCTGCGCGGTTGGAGGCCGAACTGCCGGTGCAACTGGCGGCCGCCACGCCGCACCGCCCGCTTCCGACACGACGGCCGGGGCCTCCACCTGACCGGGCGTGGTGTTATTAACACGCCAGGTTCGGACACAAGGCTCGGACGTGCCGGCCCCCGTGCACTTTCGGCAGGTCGGGAAACGGCCGGGCCGGCGTTCATTCCCAGCCATGAGCGCCGGCCACTCGGGCAACTTGCTGTTTATTCGGGACAAAGCGTCTGGACGGCGTTTCCTGTGCGACACCGGCGCCCAACTGAGCGTCATACCTGCCTCCGAGCAGGACAGGCTGGACGCAGTTTGCGGCCCCTCTTTGGTCGCTGCTAATGGCTCGGCCATACGCACTTTCGGCCCACGCATCGTCACCCTCTGCTTCGGCAGCCAGCGCTTTCCATGGACTTTTGTTACCGCCAGCGTCCCCGTGGCTTTGCTGGGCGCCGACTTCCTCTGCGGGCACGGGCTGCTGGTCGACGTCAAACGACGTCGCCTTGTCCACGCCGAGACCTTCAGCTCCCTGGCGTGCACAATGAGCAGCTCCGCGCCGACCGAACTGGCGTGCGCCCTCCCGGCAACGAACGAGTTCGCTCGCCTGCTCGTGGAATTCCCGGCCCTCACGCGGCCGACGTTTTCGGCCGTCGCGGTGTGGCACGGGATCGAGCACCACATACCCACTACGGGCCCGCCGGTCTACGCCAGGGCCCGCCGCCTCGACCCAGCCAAGCTCGCCGTGGCAAAGGCCGAATTCGACGCGTTGGAGCACCTCGGCATCGTGCGGCGCTCCGATAGTGCGTGGGCCTCGCCACTGCACATCGTGCCAAAGCCGGGGGGTGGATGGCGCCCGTGTGGCGACTACCGCCATCTCAATGACGCTACCACCCCCGACAGGTACCCGATCCCGCATATTCAGGACTTTTCCGCCCGTTTGGTGGGACGGGTCATCTTTTCGAAAATTGACCTGATACGGGGCTACCACCAGGTACCTGTCCGGGCGGCCGACGTCCCGAAGACGGCCGTCATCATGCCATTCGGCCTGTTCGAATTTTTGCGGATGCCGTTTGGCCTCAAGAACGCGGCCCAAGCGTTCCAGCGCTTGATGGACGGCGTGCTGCGCGACCTGCCGTTTCTTTTCGTCTATCTGGACGACATCCTCGTCGCCAGCACGTCCCGCGCCGAGCACCTCCTCCACCTCCGAACACTGTTCGGTCGCCTCAGCGAGCACGGCTTAATTGTCAACCCGGTCAAATGCCACTTCGGCGCGACGACCGTTGACTTTTTGGGCCACCGCATCACCAAGACCGGGGCCGTGCCGCTGCCGACCAAGGTCGAGGCCATCACCACGTTCCCGCATCCCCGTTCCATCAAGGCCCTCCAAGAGTTCCTCGGCATGGTGAATTTTTATCACCGATTCGTACCCCGCGCTGCTCAGCTCATGCGGCCCCTTTACGAGGCCCTCCGGGGCAAGCCGGCCAAGCATGACATTGTTTGGTCCGCGGCCATGGACGCGGCCTTCGCCAGTGCCAAACGGGCCCTCGCCGACGCAACGCTGCTGGCTCACCCGGTGCTCAACGCGCCCATCGCCCTCACTACGGACGCCTCCAACTACGCGGTGGGCACCGTCCATGAGCAATGGGTGGACGGGGTTTGGCAGCCACTCGCTTTTTTCAGCCGGCAACTCCGGCCGAACGAGTTAAACTACAGCACGTTCGACCGCGAGCTGCTCGGGTATTCCTGGCCGTTCGCCATTTCCGACACCTCCTGGAGGGCCGCCCGTTCACGGCTTTCGTCGACCACAAGCCGTTGGTCTACGCAATGGCTAAGGTCACGGAGCCGTGGTCGGCCCGCCAGCAGCGCCACCTCTCCGCCGTGTCAGAGTTCACCACGGACATCCAGCACGTCGCCGGCAAAGACAACGCCGTGGCCGACTGCCTTTCGCGGGCCAGCGCGAACGCGGTCCACCTCGGCGTGGACTTCACGCTCATGGCGGCCGACCAGACCACCGACGCCTCGGTGCAGGCACTCCGCGTGGCGGACACGGGCCTCCGCCTGGCCGACATCCCCGTCGCGGGCACCGTCCTGCTCTGCGACGTCTCCCAGGGCCAGCCTCGCCCCATCGTGCCCGTTTCCTGGCAGCGCCGCATCTTCGCCTCCATCCACGGCCTTTCTCACCCGGGCCGGAAAGCTTCTCAGAAGCTGGTGTCGGCGCGTTTCGTCTGGCACGGCCTTCGACGAAACATCCGCGACTGGGCCAACGCCTGCACGGCCTGCCAGCGAGCCAAGGTCCACCGCCACACCCAGGCCCCGCTGGCACCTTTCGCCGTGCCTGAACGGCGTTTCGACCACGTCCACGTGGACCTGGTGGGTCCCCTGCCCCCCTCGCGGGGGTTCACCCACCTGCTCACCATGGTGGACAGGACCACCAGGTGGCCGGAGGCCGTGCCCCTCACCTCCACCACCACCGCCGACGTGGCGCAGGCGTTCATCGCCACCTGGGTCGCGCGCTTCGGCGCACCAGCGGACATCTCGTCCGACCGCGGCCCACAGTTCACGTCTGAGCTTTGGGGCGCGGTCGCCCGTTCGTTGGGGGTCACGCTGCACCGCACCACGGCCTACCACCCCCAAGCCAATGGGTTGTGCGAGCGGTTTCACCGCTCCATGAAGGCCGCACTCATGGCCGGCCTTCAGGACGACGGTTGGGCCGACCGGCTGCCGTGGGTCCTTTTGGGCCTTCGCACGGCCCCCAAGGAAGACCTCCAGGCATCCGCCGCCGAGCTCGTCTACGGCCAGCCACTCCGCGTCCCGGGCGAATTCGTGCCTGACGCTACCAGTCCCTGGTCCGCCGCTCGCCAGCGCTCGGACCTCCAGGAGGCCGCCCGACGATTTGCCCCCGTGCCGACGTCCCGCCACGGTGGCCCCCAGTCCTACGTCCCCCCGGCGCTTCGCACAGCGGAGTACGTCTTTGTGCGTCATGACGCGCACCGGGGGCCACTCCGGCCGCCGTACGACGGGCCCTTCCGGGTCCTGCGACGGGGCGACAAGTCTTTCATCGTCGACTTCGGCGGCCGGCCGGACCGGATTTCTGTGGACCGCCTCAAACCGGCGCACATGGACGTCGACCGACCACCACGGTTGGCCCTTCCTCCGCGGCGAGGCCGCCCCCCGTCCACAGTTCCCCCCGCTCGACCACCCACCACCACGTCAGACCCCTCCCCACGACCCTCCAGGGGTCGCTTCGGCCGGGGCATCCGGACCCCCCTTAAATTGACCCTGCCGGTGCAGGTCGATTCTGGAGGGGCGTGTGTAGCGGTTACCGCTGGATGTACATGATCGCCTTGCACCGGCCAGAACACGGCCAGACGCGCCTCTCCCGGGCATGCCCGGACTCACTGTTCCCGGGCATGCCCGGACTCACTGTTCCCGGGCACGCCCGAACCTCCCGGGCACGCCCGGTCTCGTCTTTCCCGGGCATGCCCGCTCTCGCCTTTCCAGGGCTCGCCCAGAGCGTCCGGGCATGCCCGCTATCGCCTTTCCAGGGCTCGCCCAGAGCGTCCGGGCATGCCCGCTATCGCCTTTCCAGGGCACGCCCAGAGCGTCCGGGCATGCCCGCTATCGCCTTTCCAGGGCTCGCCCAGAGCGTCCGGGCATGCCCGCTATCGCCTTTCCAGTGCTCGCCCAGAGCGCCCGGGCACGCCCAGCCTCGACTTGCCAGGCCGCAGCCAAACACGCCCGGGCAGGTCCAGACTCGCCTTTCCAAGGCTCGCCCTTGATACCCGGGCATGCCCGGTATAGCTTTTGCCGGGCAAACTTCCCGACATAAATGTGTATATATATTGTTGCCCGAAAAACGGGCTGGTCAGAATACCTGAGCTGTTTTGTTTCAATAAAGCAACTCGGACGAATTCCGTCTTTGGTCGCGTCAATTCTTTCGACTCGCGTTGGAGCGCAGTTCCTTCAAGGGGAAGAAAATTGGACGAAAGCTCCCGTTTATAGAACAAAATGCATTTTTAATTAAATGAAGGCCTGTAATTTTAAAGTCCATGCAGACTCCCTCACGCTTGATATCGACTCTAATTCACCATCTGATTTCATTTTTCATAGTCGCTCAGAGAGTTTAATTCTCAGTTTCAGCAAAAGCTAAGAAAAATGGCGAAATGTATTCTAATGGTCGTTTTGAATGTGTAGCTATGGTCATGCGCGATGTGGAGACCAGGGAAAAGAGAGAGTAGAGGGGGATGGAGAAGTTGAGGAAGATGGAGAGGAGGGAGAGTAGGGTTTCGTACTAGGAATTAGTTATTTATATTATTACTTAATAAAAGTACAGCGACTGAATACTGAGGTTAGGGACCGAACTGTAGTGTAATTATATTTTTCATATTCCCGGGGTGTATATACAGAGTTTGTTTAAGGTGTGTTAACGATTTTCAAACTATTTAATTAAAAGTAAAAAATACAGTACTTGGAAAAATGTTGTACGTAATTATGTAGACTAACTATGGAATACAATATTTATCAAATAATAACGTTTGGTTTTAATCCATTTTTAATTTGTAAGTGAAGTGTGTTTTGTGTTTTGTGTGTCGGTTTGTCTTTTTGTGTGATTAATGTTAGCTCTTTCACGAGCCTCGATCTTGTATACAAAAAAAGAAAAAAAAGAAGTGTATTCGATGCTTTCAAGATTAAAAATGCACAACAGAAGTAAATCAGTCAAGACAGGTTCTCCACCCTCCCTCCTCTCAAGTCAAGTCAAGGTAGAAGTGTCACTTTTCACCCTACCCTCCCTCCTCTCCCCTGTGTGTGATCCTTTCCTCCTCATTCCTATGTGCGATCCTCTATCCTTCTCCCCTGTGTGCGATGATCTCCCCTGTACAATGTGTGCCGTAAGTGGTTAGAGACTAATGAGGGGTTGGAGAGTAGTGAGGGGAGATGAGAGATGGGGGAGGGGATAGGAGGGAGGAAGGAGATGAGACAAGAGGGAGGAAGGAGATGAGTGTGGGTGGAGAGGAGTGAGGGTAGGGTGGGGAACGGAGAGTGGGGGAGGGGGAGAGAGGAAAGTAAGGGGTAGAGAGGAGTGAGGAAGGGTGGGAGAGGAGTGAGGAGGAGTGGGAGAGCAATGAGGAGGGGTGGGAGAGGAGTGAGGAGGGGCTGGAGAGGAGTGAGGAGGGGTTGGAGAGGAGGGGTTGGAGAGGAGTGAGGAGGGGTTGGAGAGTGAGGAGGGGTTGGAGAGGAGTGAGGAGGGGCTGGAGAGGAGTGAGGAGGGGTTGGAGAGGAGGGGTTGGAGAGGAGTGAGGAGGGGTTGGAGAGGAGTGAGGAGGGGTTGGAGAGGAGTGAGGAGGGGTTGGAGAGGAGTGAGGAGGGGTTGGAGAGGAGTGAGGAGGGGTTGGAGAGGCGTGAGAGGAAGGAGGAGTGAGAGGAGAGAGAGGAGCGAGGGGGTCAGAGGAGAGGAGTAACCGGAGAAGAGAGGGAGGAGATGAGTGCGGGGTCACATATTATGTGAAGTATATAAATTGTGAAGATTACATCATGTCTGGATCTGATAAATTTCCAGTAACCATTTTGGAAGACTGAATGTGCAGCATCTAACTCAAGATGTCCAAATGTCATACATGTCCATGCCCATGGGATTCCCACGGGTGCCCCACTAGTACTATATTGTATTATATAACACTATATTATATTATATTATGTTGTACAATATTATATTGTGTTGTATTACACTATATTATATTATATACTATATTTATTATATTTTATTACATTATATTATATTATGCGATATTATATTATATTATATTATTTTACATGATATTATATTATTTTGCATTATAGTATATAGTACAGTACATTACAGTGCAGTACATTTTATGATTCACAACTGAACAGCAATGTAGTACGTGACACATTAATGGAAGACTATATTTAAATGTACCATACAGTACTCCGATGCCTGGGGATTCCTGCTCGATGTGTCACCAACTACCTGTCAGCCCATGATGGAGATAAAAACCTGACATACGATCGTTATTATCGTGAAGGAGAACTTGAGCTGCTGAAAGACCAGCAGAGGGACTCCATTTGGTAAAGTTTCAGCAAATCGCTTTCATCCATCATGATTTAAGTATTTTATTTGATTTCACTGCTCTCTGGCTGCAATAATTGCATTATGTTTCTGCGTACAAAACAGTTACTGCAAAAGATGAAATCTTAATGTGTCGAAAATGTGCTCATTCTACCGCATGGATTTTAGCTCTTAAAATGGCAAACCATAATCATAAACATCAATTCTCATGCGGACTTAGAATGAATATCAATTTCATGACTCGGAGAGAATTGGCAATACCTCAACTTGTTATACCTCTCTCCTCTTCTCTCCTCTCCCTTGCT
This sequence comes from Myxine glutinosa, assembly GCF_964187855.1. Classification (NCBI taxonomy): domain Eukaryota; kingdom Metazoa; phylum Chordata; class Myxini; order Myxiniformes; family Myxinidae; genus Myxine; species Myxine glutinosa. The sequence goes on along the minus strand of NC_136266.1, from coordinate 35,732,617 downwards.
CTCCCTCTCTACCCAACCACCATCTCTCTCACCCCTTACTCTCTGCCTGGTTAGTTAATCTTCAGACACAATCATATATATATATATATATATATATATATATATATATATATATAAATATATAAATATATATAGTTGTTCCTGTAAAATATATACAGTCGTGGCTAAAAATATTGGCATCCTTGCACATTTTTCAAATAATGCACCATTTCATCCTGAAAATTGTTGGTATTTAAAAAATTTTTGGAAACCACATGTATTTCTTTAGTTTGCAGTAAAACAAAACAAAAAAAACTGAATGAATTACTAAATATTACCTTATTCCACACATAAATCCGAAAATGGCCCGGACAATATTATTGGCAACTTTTGGAAGTTGTTAGAAATAATTTGATTTCAAGGAGGTGATTCTCCTTTACTTTAGAATTGAACTCACCTATGGTGAGTTGCAGGTGCCTGCTATATAAAAAGCTCTCATTCAACCAGTTTGAATGGAGAAAAGGAGTCATTCTACTGTTTTGTTTCACTGTGTGTACCGCATTGAGCATGGAGAAAAGAAAGAAACCAGAGAATTGTCTGAGGAGGTCAGACACAAGATTATAGCCAAGCATGGACAATCTCAAGGCTACAAGTCCATCTCCAGAGACCTTGATGTTCCTGTGTCCACCGTACACAATGCTATCAGGAAGTTTAAGCCCATGGCACTGCAGCCAAGATCTCTGGACATGGCCACAAGAGAAAACTTGATTGAAGATTGCAGCAAAGGATTGTTTGAATGGTGCAGAAAGCATCTCGATCAACTGGCAAACAGATCAAGCTGACCTTTAGACACAAGGTACGACAGTTTCAACTCACACCATCCGTCGCCAACTCAACGAAAGGGGGTTCTATGGTCGGAGACACAGGAGAAAACTGCTGAGAAAACCCACTGCTGAGAAAGCCCGACTGTAGTTTTCCAAAACACACCTGAACAAGCCAAAATCCTTCTGGGAGAATGTCCTGTGGACAGATGAGACCAAGCTAGAGCTTTTTTGAAATGCACATCATCTCTATGTTTACAGAAAACAAAATTAAGCCTTCAAACAAAAGAACACCTTCCCTACAATCAAACATGGAGGAGGTTCAGTAATGTTTTGAGGTTGCTGTGCTGCCTCTGCACTGGGTGCCTTGAATGTGTGCATGGCATCATGAAATCAGGAGATCACCAAGGCATTTTGGAACGCAATATTCAACACAGTGTCAGAAAGCTGGGTCTCCATCAAAGGTCATAGGTCTTGCAGCAGGACAATGACCCCAAACACACTTCAAAAAGCACCCAGGAATGGTTCAAGACAAAACGCTGGACTGTTCTGAAGTGGCCAGCAATGAGTCCAGATCTAAATCCCATTGAACACCTGTGGGGAGATCTGAAAACAGCAGTTGGGGGAAGACACCCTTCAAATCTGGGAGAACTGGAGCAGTTTGCACAATGAGAGTGGGACAAACTGCCAGTAGAGATGTGTAGGAAGCTCATTCATGGCTATAGGAAATGCTTGACTGCAGTTATTTTGTCCAAAGGCCGTGCTACCAAATATTACGTGTCGGTTGTCAATAATTTTGTCAATGCCATTTCTTTTTATTTCGTGATTTAAAAGGATGTATTAAGTTCTGAATCAAAAACAAAGGTTCTGTAATATTAACAGTGAAATAAAGAATTGTAGAGACCAAATACTTTTGTCAATTTCAACTTATTTTTAGAGAGAATTGTGAGTTATTTGAAAAAAGTGCAAAGGTGGCAATATTTTTGGCCATGACTGTACATATATACATACACAGAGTGGTCCAGAAGCCCTGGGCACACTTTGAAGGACGATACCTGAAACAAACAACTAAGTTTATTTAGTATAAATCTCTCTCCAAACAACTAAGTTTATTAAACAAACAACAATCGTCAAACAGTCCAATCAGTCTAATCTAATCTAAGGAAACATATCAGTTCAAATGTTCACACTGCTTTCCTTCATTATCGAAGCACAGCTGGAGCCGTGATGAAACAATCTGACAAGAAGTTCTGCATGTTTCAGTCGTTAAGGCAGCAGTCTCATTACGGATTACTTGTTTCAAGTCTCTAAGGGTCATAGGATTCCTCGCATACACTTTGTGTGTGAGGAAGCCCCAAAAGAAGAAATTACAGGGTGTTGTTACATCAGAAGACCACGGTGGCCATTCAACCGGACCATGACGGCCAATCCATTTACCTGTAAAGTTCAAATCAAGGGCCTGGTGTACACTGGCAGCATAATGAGCAGGCGCACCATCATGCATGAACCACATTTGGCCATCATTGTGTGGAAATACATGCTGCTCCAACATTAAAAGGTAATTTGCAGCATTCACATTTTATTCAAAAAATATTGGTCCAACAATGCCTCGAGAAGAAATGCCTGCCCAGACCGACACACCAGCTTGATACCAGAGGTTGTGCTCAACAGTAAATCGTGGGTTGTCTACTGCCCATATCACGCTGTTTTGACGATTCACAGAACCAGATATAGTAAACTTGGATTCATCTGACCAGAAGATCCTGTTCTGCAAATCATTGTCCATATCCATTAACCCAAGCAATGTCTCACATGCCTCAACGCGCCTGTCAAAATCATCCTCAGTTAGTTGGTGAATTAATCTGGGTATGTATGGTTTCACATTAAGGTTTTTAGTATTCTTAGAATCGATGATCGGCTTATGTTGGTGACGTTTGCTAAACGACGAGTTGATAATGTTGTGTTACTGTCGAGTTATTGTTGAATGATCGCTGTGCTTTCCTCAGTTCGAACAGTAAGAGGCCTACCTGGTGACTATTTTGGAAGAATGCTGCCGGTTTCTTCAAATTGCTTGTTTATTCTGCCGATGGGTCTTCTGTCAGTTGTGTCGGCGCCACATTCTTTGACATGTTGTCTGTGAACTTCAGCCAAATTTCCAGACACAGAATATAAGCGTACAGCACAAATTTTCTGTCTCCCGATATCCTCCGTCATATTAGGGAGTCAAATTCACAATGAACTGAACGAATGCAGAGACAAACACATGCAGCACAGTGAGCGAAGCTCACCCCGATCCATATCACGTGATGCAGCTCACCCTGTTGTGTATCACGTGATGCCTGTGCATGTTGAAGCGGTCACATCTATTTACGAAAAATCATGTTTTGTTTTGAACAAAGAACAAAAATAAACTTAGTTGTTTGTTGCAGGTATCGTTCTTCAAAATGTGCCCAGGGTTTCTGGACCACTCTGTATGTGTGTGTGTTTGTGTGTGTGTGTGTGTGTATATATATATATATATATATATATATATATATATATATATATATATATATATATATATATATATATATATATATATATATATATATATATATACATACATATACAGTATGACCAAAAGTATGTGGATACTCAAACGTCGAACATCTCATTCCAAAATCATGGCCATTAATGTGGAGTTGCTCCCCCATTTGTTGCTATAGCAGCCTCCACTCTTCTGGGAAGGCTTTCCACTAGATGTTGGAACATTGTTGTGGGGGTTTGCTTCCATTCAGCCACAAGAGCATTAGTGAGGTCGGGCACTGATGTTGGGCGATTAGGCCTGGCTCGCAGTCAGCGTTCCAATTCATCCCAAAGGTGTGTAATGGTGTTGAGGTCAGGACTCTGTGCAGGCCAGTCAAGTCCTTCCCCACTGATCTCGACAAACCATTTCTGTATTGACCTCAATTTGTGCATGGGGGCATTGTCATACTGAAACAGGAAAGGGCCTTCCCCAAACTGTTGCCATTAAGTTGGAAGCACACAATCGTCTGGAATGTTATTGTATGCTGTAGCGTTAAGATTCCCCTTCACTGGAACTAAGGGGCCGAGCCCGAACCATGAAAAACAGCCCCAGACCATAATTCCTCTTCCACCAAACTTTACCGTTGGCACTATGCATTCGGGTAGGTAGCGTTCTCCTGGCATTCACCAAACCCAGATTTGTCCATCAGACTGGCAGATGGTGAAGCGCGATTCATCACTCCAGAGAACGCATTTCCACTGCTCCAGAGTCCAATGGCGGCGAGCGTCACACCACTCCAGCCAACGCTTGGCATTGCGCATGGTGATCTAAGGCTTGTGTGTGGCTGCTCGGCCATGAAAACCCCTTTCATGAAGATCCCAACAAACATTTGTTGCGCTGACGTTGCTTCCAGAGGAAGTTTGGAAATTGGTAGTGAGTGTTGCAACCGAGGACAGACGATTTTTACGTGCTTCGTGCTCCAGCACTCGGCGGTCCCATTCTGTGAGCTTGTGTAGCCCAGAGCCCTTTATACACAGTGTTTGGCCAACTCGGTAATAGGCGCAATGTTGGAGCCCTACATCAAGTGCACACGCTCATGCATTCAAGCGTGCATGCATAGCGTTACATATTAAGTCTATGCGTGCATGCAACTTTCTGCTATTAGCGATGGGTTTATTTTTATGTTCCCGAGTTTCATTCATTGTAGCTCGCGTGTAGGGCTTTAAGATGGCGCCTGTTGTCACGTGTGTTACGGATTCGTCCCTTCCGTTGTTGTGGTTTTCATCCACTGTAAACATTTTTGATTCCATGTACTATTATTGTTGCCGATTTAGGGAAATAGAGATGACTATTTTCAAAAGGTAAAAAAGTTAATGTTTTAAATGAAACCGAAACCGGACGACGACGAAGAGGAAGAGGAGGAAGAGAAGGCGGAGCGAGTGAGTCAGACAAGAAGCCGAGCTGCTTCGAGGTCTGGAGCGAACGATTGGCGAACAAGGGTCACGAGTGAACTTTGGGTTTCCCGGGAAAGGGATTCCTGTGACAGAGTTGTCATCGCTGTGACATAAACCTGCGTGACAGGTTTTGCGGTTGATTCCGAAGAGAATCATCAGAGTGCCGTTATGCCACGAGAACGGGTCGTCGGCCATTTTTACCTCGCGCAGGATGTGCGCTTCGCTCAAGGTTTTTCCTCTCGCTTCAACCATTTTCACTGCATTCAGACGTTAATCTGGTGTGTGTGTGCAACGTGGCTTTTGAGTGGGAAATCTGCGGTTCGCCGAGTGGGAGCCATGGAACGTCCACACCCGAGGGTGTGATTTCCCAGTCGCCTAGAGGGCACCTTTACGCATCTTTGGCAGCGTGACTGTAACTCATCCGAACGGGATTCTGGTCTCGATTAGACATCGTTCTGACGATTACTGGAGCAGATCGACTTTAGCTTGATGCTGGAATAGAGACATTGGGAATGTTCCTCTTTTCGCTCACTTGGAGCACAGTGAGTTATATTGTACAAACCTGATGGTACCATCATAGGAAATATATATTGGTTGTACAATTGATTACTATTGTTGTTGTACTGTTATTCTTGTGTGATTTTAATACAATACTTGTTTGTTGGTAACAATTGGTGTGGTTTCACCATTGATCTTTGACATACAGAATAACACATCTTTCTGCCGTGCTCTACTCGGGGATCGGAGGTACCCCGTGACCGGGGTTTGGGGAGGAGCACGTAATAGAAATTGGGGACTCGTCTTTTGTCGTCCGGGATAGAATTCCCTAACATTCCCAAAATTCCCAAATTTTGAATTTTTCTAACATTCCCAAATTTTTCAAAAAAATTTTTGAAATTTTTTGTGTGAAGGTTAACAGGTGTTAACTGATAGTCACCATGGTGTTTGACGCAGAAAAGTTTGCGGCGTCCCCTAATGAGGCACAGTTCCAAGCGTTAAAAAGATCGGAACTCTTGATATTGGCCAAATATTTTAACTTGGAGGACCGAGTTAATATGACGAAAGCAGAGATGCAGACATTGTTGGTAGAATCTCTGGTGGGACAAGGAACATGGAAAGAGGTAGCCTTGGATTGGTTACCCGAGGAAAAAGAAAATGTGGAGCTCCGGAAAATGGAGATGCAACTGCAGAGCCAGGAAAGGTTAAATGCAGAGGAAAGGAAAGCAGAAAAGGAAAGAGCTGAACAGGAACGAGAACTCGAGGAGAGTAGAGCAGAGGAAAGGAGGGCTGAAAAAGAAAGAAGAGCAGAGGAAAGAGCATAGGAAAGGAGAGCTGAAAAGGACCTCGAGGAAAGAAGAGCAGAACAGGAACGAGAACTCGAGGAGAGAAGAGCAGAGGAAAGGAGAGCTGAGGAAGAAAGAAGAGCAGATGAAAGGAGAGCCGAAAGGGAGTTAAAGGAACGTGACATGTAGTATCAGAAGGAACTTAAACTCAAGGAGCTGGAATTACTGGGAGAACGGAGAGAAGTAGTATCCATGCCGGCTAGTTCGACAACTAGTCAGAACACTTGGGATGTTGGTAGGCATGTGAGGCTGGTTCCACCCTTCAATGAAAAGGAGGTAGCCAAGTTTTTTTTACACTTTGAGAAAGTGGCTCAAATGCTAAAATGGCCTGTGGGGTCCTGGACTATGTTAGTGCAAAGTGTTTTGGTGGGTAAAGCTCAAGATATCTATTCGGCTTTACCGATTGACCAATGTGCAGACTATGAGATAGTGAAGAAAACCATTCTCAAAGCCTATAAATTGGTCCCTGAAGCTTACCGGCAAAAATTCCGGAATGCCAGGAAGATGGAGAGTGAGACCCAGGTGGAGTTTGCCAGAATGAAGGAAACCATGTTTGATCGGTGGTGTGACTCGAAAGGGGATTGGGAAAGACTTCAAACTGTTGCGAAATATGATCTTGGTGGAGGAATTCAAACAGTGTGTCCATGCGGACATTAAAGTAAGTCTGGATGAAAAGAAAGTACCAGAGTTGTATGAGGCAGCAACCGTGGCATATGACTATGCCTTGACACACAGGATGGGGTTCCACAAACTTAACTTCCCACCTAGAGTTAGCCAGGGGAGTTATGGTAAATCAGGTGCGGAGAACAAATATTCATGGAGGTGGCCTAGAGATGACTACTGGGACAAATCTGATACCGCGAATTTTAGGGATCAGAAGACGACAGTTCCAAGACAGACTTATCTTCCGGGGGGCCCGAGGCAGACCACGAGTTTTCCCTCCAGGCCTATTTGCGCTTTTTGCAAGAAACCTGGGCATTTGATGTCCCAATGTTATGCCCTGAAAAGGAAAAATCAGGAGCGGAGTCAGACTAGTACAACTCCGAATGCATTGGCCAATGCGATAAATCGTCCATGGAGGACAGTGCCTTGTGAAGGTTCCCATGCCAAAGGTACGGCATCACAGAACGACCTTGTTCAAGAGGGTTACAAACCTTTTATTTCAGAGGGGTTTGTGTCACTGGATGGAGACTTAATGAACCAGAGACCTGTTAGGGTATTGAGGGACACAGGAGCACATCAATCTTTGATGCTTGAGGGCATTTTGCCATTGTCAGAGAAGACGGCAACTGGTGTTAGTGTTCTTTTACAGGGGGTTGGTGGCTATGTTAAAGCTCCACTTCATGTCATCCATTTGAAGTCTGATTTAGTCAGGTTCACTATGTTTTTTCGTTCAAAATCATGGTAGATTAGCAAACCTATACATTTTTGGAAACGTTATTACATGGAAAATCTGAAAATCAATGTTTACATTTGCCAATTCCGACCAATTCGATTCGACCAATTCGACCAATTCGACCAATCGACCAATTCCATTCGACCAATTCGACCATTCGACCAATCGCTTCGATCGACCATTCGACCAATTCGATCGATTCGATTCGATTCATCGAATTCGATTCGATCAACCATTCGACCAATTCGATTTGCCAATCAATTTGACCGACCTTTGCTTGTGTGGAACGGACTGTGAAAACGATGCGGACTATATTGTCGGATACGACACACAGGACAGTGACGACGAACTCTAAATGGCATATTCTGTAATCGTGTATGTTTGATGCCATTGACTGCCTGTGTATATTTTGTCATTGACTGCCTGTGTAGATGTGAAGTTATACTGACTGCATGTGTATATATGATTTTGCTGACTGCCTGTGTATGTTTGGTGATATGAATTATTGTGACACATTTTGATGTTATTAACTGCCTGTACAAAATGATAACATGTATTTGATTATGCAACTTATCGCGAATATAAAGACATTATTTTGCAATTCAAAACCTTTGATTCGTGTACCATTCCCCATAGCACAAATTTGATACTTTCATTGGATTCCTTGTCCCTGAAAATATAGGTTTAGTATATTTTTAAAAGTTTTTAGGGTAATTAGAGGCAGAAATAGAACAAAATATGTATTTTACAGTGGCCATTTTGAAAATCCAAAATTTCCGCCATACAGGTATCTCTCCAAATGTAAACATTGATTTTTAGTTTCCTTATGCTATAACCTTTCCAAAAATGTATAGGTTTGCTAATCTACCATGATTTTGAACGAAATATAATTTATTGACATAGTGAACCTGACTAATTTGGTGTCAGGACCGGTCACCGTAGGTTTACAAGCCACTCTTCCTGCAGAGGGAATCTCTTTTGTTATAGGGAATGATTTGGCCGGTGGTCAAGTTTCTGGTAATCTGATGTTGGTTGAAAAGCCTAGTATGGAAAATAACACCGCACAGTTAGAGCAGGAGAATCCGGGTATCTTTCCATCCTGTGCCGCGACTCGTGCTATGGGTAGGAAGCGCTCTGAAGAGAAGGAGAAGGTACTGACGTCACGCTTTGCACAGTCACTTCTTGTCGAGTACCCTGAAACGAAGTGTCAGCACACACAAGTCATGGATGGAGGCAATGTTGGTAAGCTCTTTGTAGGTGGACTGAACTTTGACACAAGTGAAGATGTTCTGGCCTTTATCTTTGGCAAATATGGACCACTCTTGGAAGTGCTGCTGATAAAAGACAGGGAGACGCAAAAGTCGAGAGGGTTTGGCTTTGTCACGTTTGAAAACACAAAGGACGCCAAAGATGCAGAAAAGGATTTGAATGGCAAGGATTTGGATGGTCGGACCATAACAGTAGAGAAGGCAGGCCATGGGCGTCGAGGGGGCTACAGAGGAGAAAACGTGGAGGTAGTTTCAAGGGTGGCTATGGCTCCCGGGGTGGGAGTAGTAGTTTTGGTGGCGGCCGCAGTCGTGATTACTACGGAGGCTCCCAGCAGCAGCAGCGCAGTTTTGGCAACTCTCGACGGAATGACTATTACGGTGGTAGCCAATATGGGGACCGCTACTCACGTGACTACAGCACTCGACTCTACAACCGTGATTATGATTTTTATGATCAAGAGAAGAGTTGGAAGCACTGAGTGCTCAGGAGCAGCTGAGCCAAGATCCCTACACGGATTAACCTGTGAACTCCACGTTCCTAAATGCGTCCATGCAGTGAATACTTCCAGGCATCACCACCCAACCACCATGAAACTTGGCTCTTAGCTCGGCCTCCTTCAAAAAGTGCTGTAGATTTGCTTTGCTTTGGATTCACTGATCACAACCACTTAACCTTCATTCAAAAAATGAAAAATAAAAATCAGAGATTGATGAGATGGAGTTTGGCTTTGCAGGAGTTCAACTTGGAAATTGAGCATGTAAAAGGCAGGGACAATGTCGTTGCTGATGCTTTGTCCAGAATGAACTAACTTTGGAAATTTATGTAGGTTGTTTGGAAGTTTTGTTGCTTTATTTTGGGGAATATTAATTATTGTTGCTCACGTGAATTGATAATTTGGGTGTGAGTTTTACTTTTGTTTGTTAAAAGAGTTTTTGCCTGCAAAGAAAGTTTTCACGATGTTCAAACTTTCTTTCTTGAGGGGAGGAAGTGTTACGGATTCGTCACCTCCGTTGTTGTGGTTTTCATCCACTGTAAACATTTTTGATTCCATGTACTATTATTGTTGTCGTTTAAGGGAAATAGAGATTACTATTTTCAAAAGGTAAAAAAGTTAATGTTTTAAATGAAACCTGAACCGGACGACGACGAAGAGGAAGAGGAGGAAGAGAAGGCGGAGCGAGTGAGTCGCACAAGAAGCCGAGCTACTTCGAGGTCTGGAGCGAACGATTGGCGAACAAGGGTCACGAGTGAACTTTGGGTTTCCCGGGAAAGGGATTCCTGCGACAGAGTTGTCATCGCTGTGACAGATAAACCTGCGTGACAGGTTTTGCGGTTGATTCCGGAGAGAATCATCGGAGTGCCGTTACGCCACGAGAACGGACAGTCGGCCATTTTTACCTCGCGCAGGATTTGCGCTTCGCTCAAGGTTTTTCCTCTCGCTTCAACCATTTTCACCGCATTCAGACGTTAATCTGGTGTGTGTGTGCAACGTGGCTTTTGAGTGATAAATCTACGGTTCGCCGAGTGGGAGGCATGGAACGTCCACACCCAAGGGTGTGATTTCCCAGTCGCCTGGAGGGCACCTTTACGCATCTTTGGCAGCGTGACTGTGACTGTCATCCGAATGGGATTCTGGTCTGGATTAGACATCGTTCTGACGATTACTGGAGCGGATCGACTTTGGCTTGATGCCGGAATAGAGACATTGGGAATGTTCTTCTTTTCGCTCACTTGGAGCACAGTGAGTTATATTGTACGAACCTGATGGTACCATCATAGGAAATATATATTGGTTGTACAATTGATTACTATTTACTATTACGATTACTATTACGATTACTATTACGTAATATTACTATTACTATTACGATTACTATTATTACTATTACTATTTACTATTATTACTATTATTATTACTATTAATATTACTATTATTACTATTACTATTACTATTACGGAGCACAGTGAGTTATATTGTACGAACCTGATGGTACCATCATAGGAAATATATATTGGTTGTACAATTGATTACTATTTACTATTACGATTACTATTACGATTACTATTACTATCCCTGGTGTTGGGCTAGCGGCTAGGGTGCCGGCTTAGGATACCAAGGATCCTGGGTTCGAATCCCGGTCGATCGCTGAATTAACGCCAGGGGGGTTGACTCAGCCTGTCATCCTTCCGAGGTCGGCTAATTGAGTACCAGTTCACTGGTAATTCCCTGTTTGTCGTTAAAGGCGGCAAAAAGGGTTGGCGTCAGGAAGGGCATCCGGCCGTAAAACATTGCTTCAAATAGGGGACCGAAAAACAACAACAACCACGGTTCCCGAAAAAGGCCAACCCCCGCTTTGCGGGGAAAAATGTCCTCTAAAGGTGGTTATTAATTTTTAAAATTGATTACTATTGTTGTTGTACTGTTATTCTTGTGTGATTTTAATACAATACTTGTTTGTTGGTAATAATTGGTGTGGTTTCAGCATTGATCTTTGACATACAGAATAACACATCTTTCTGCCATGCCTACTCTCGGGGCTCGGAGGTACACCGTGACCGGGGTTTGGGGAGGAGCACGTAACACGTGCTCGTTAAAAACTGAAACCGAGTTGGCCAAACTCTGTGTATAAAGGGCTCTGGTGTAGCCTACCACTTCGCGGCTGAGCTGTTGTTCCTCCTAGACGTATCCACTTCACAATAACAGCACTTTCAGTTGACCGGGGCAGCTCTAGCAGGGCAGAAATTTGACGAACTGACTTGTTGGAAAGGTGGCATCTTGTGACGGTGTCACGTTGAAAGTCACTGAGCTTTTCAGTACGGCCCATTCTACTGCCAATGTTTGTCTAGGGAGATTGCATGGCTGTGTGCTTGATTATATATATATATATATATATATATATATATATATATATACATATACCTGTCAGCAATAGGTGTGGCTGAAACAGCCGAATCCACTAATTAGAGAGGGTTGGCCATATACTCGGTATTGTAAGGAATTTTTCAGGTCTCTCTCATTTGATGACCTTTGTACGCAAGTTGTACTCAAGGAGGTCATGTTCCCACTATTTAAAGGAGTTCTGTGTTCAAAATGAGGAAACCTTTTCAACGAGTAGGTGAGATGTTACGCATCTGGTCTCAACTTATCTAAAACTTGTTGCTTAAGACAGGGCTTTAGAAGCCATAGATTAAGTTCATAACTTAAATAGCTGAATTAATTCATGCATTCAGATTTATAAAATTGTACATAATTATTGTTTGCCATTTGATGGCAATCATAGTTATGAAAAAAACCCACAAATTAAATTGCGAAGATTTTAAAAATACTCATAATTTAATTTTTCTCGGTGTAATATTGGTTCCAAAAAAGTTTTTTTTTTTAAAAGACGTGATTGAAATGATGATAGAGATCTAACTGACTACATATCGTGTGATATTTCCATTCCAGGTCATTCCATGTGTGGGTCGAGGCATGGATGGTTCGGGAAGACCTCCCGCAAGATTACAGTGGATGGCAGGTCGTTGACCCTACCCCTCAGGAAAAGAGTGAAGGTTGGTACAAGCATTAACACCTTGGTCAAAAAATCACGGTTGGATTGCTTGAAATGGTTCAGATTACTAAGTTCCGATTTCAGTATCTTGGGTCACCACAAAAACAATTGTTATTTTAGTGCATCACAATATTTATAGTTACAGATATAGTGAAACAGAAAAGTGTTTTTAAAGAGCAATTTTTTTGCAATTAAAAGCAAATGAAGCAACAAAATGGCAATAACATGATAAGGATGATAGTAAACCCATGAGCAGAAAAAAATTATACTTTGCCTGCAAATAAGATAACTCATTAGTCCGCCAGTCCAGCCCATATGTTTCTTCTTGTTGCTATGGAAACCACAATGAGCATCAGCATTACAAGTGTCTGTCAATCTCTTGCATAAACGTGGGGAAGGAGGAGGCGGTGTTTGAGCGGATGTTGGGATGTTGAGTACAAAATGGGGGTGGTGCAGGAGGCAAGATTTCTGCCATATTTGTGAAACTAATCAATAGATGTCCTTTTAACATTATTATTTGGGGAAGGTGCGTACATTTTTTTCAATTGATTTTTATCCAATCAATGTTTTTCTGCGTTTTCAGAAACGTTTTGTTTGCTTCCTTGTTGTTGGTTTATATGAGAACGTTGTACGAAATGTGACATTTTACACCCAACTCGACTTCCTAATCAGTAAGTTTCTCAGAAAAATATGTTCAAAATTTTGTCTCATCAAATGCATTTGTCTTATAATTGTACAGGATTTATAATGGGAAGAAAGGTTCAGCATTGTCATAGAAATATCATTTCTGAGAGCAGCAGTCTCAACACTCATCCAGTCTTGACCTGAAGACAAAGTGAACAGGAAAGAGCAATCAGAGATTGCAGACCCTCGCCAGGACGTGTTTGTGTGGTGTAGCTTGTGTGGTGTTTATTACCTGCTTTGTTTGTGTGCTTTATTGAAGATGTAGATTTATATTCAATTCACTGCCCTCTCTCCACCCCACCCCAGGAGTACCTCTGGCTATGGCTTCCTCTCCGCTCCCACCTTTTGTTCATATGTGTGTTGTACGATCCTCCAAACAATGATGACTCCATTTACATTTCGCTGTCTGACAACATGGACCAACTTCTATCCACTCATCCCAACTCTCTCTTCCTCATATGTGGCGACTTCAACTGTCATCATGCCAGCTGGCTGGGTGTGGGTTCCTCTCTCACCAGTCATGGCACCTCAGCAAAGGACTTCAGCGACTCTTTGGGACTGACACAATCTGTCAATTTCCCAACCCCGTTCTCAGTCAACAGAGCATCTTCTCTTCTAGACTTGGTTGTGACTAACTTCCCTGCAAATGTCTGCTGCTCTTCTTCTGATCCAATCGGTTCTTCTGATCATGTGCTTGTTAAAGTGGACATCTCTCTGGCCATTCTCAGAGAGCCTCCTCAGCGTCGACAAGTCTGGCATTTCACTCAGGCTGACCTGCATGGTCTTCAAGCAGCCATCAATCATCTGGACTGGTCTCCCATTTCTACTGCCTCTGACATCAATTCTTCCTGGGAATTCTTCCAAAGCAAACTGCTCTCTCTCTCTCATGCACAGATTTATCCCATCTCGTCTTCAGTTGTCTTAACCTTCCTCCCGTCCATGGTACACTGAAACTTGTGGTGAAGCAGTTGCCCTGAAACAACTTGCCTTTGCTTCTTGTAAGACTAATCCAACTGAAGGCAATCTCAGTTCCTTCCACCAAGCTCGGAACAAGTGTGTGTCTACCCTCAGGAGAGCCAGGAAGCACTATCTCTCCACTCTCAAGACTAAACCCTCAAACCTGTCTCCTTCCTCCAAATCCTGGTGGCATCTGGTCAAATCTGTTTCTAGTGTTTGTTCCCTCTCCATCCCCTCCCTTACCTCATATGGCTACACAGCATGAAAAAGCTGAATGCCTCAAATCTGTGTTTGCCTCAAAATCTTGTGTCCCAAACCAATCTCTCTCTGTGCCCACCTTACCCAGTCAAACCCAGCTGCTCCTGGACTCTGTGTCCTTCCAATGATCTCTCTGACTCTGGAAAATCCTCTCTATCTCTTTGCTGATGACGCCACTCTCTGCCGCTCCATACCTCATCCCTCAGATCGGCAGTCTGCAGCTTCCTCACTCTCTGCAGACCTGGACAAAATCACAGACTGGTCAAACAAGTGGAACATGTCTTTCAATCCTGACAATTCTCACACTCTTAGGATGTCTCTCCGAAAAGACCGACTGGACAACCCTCCCATCTACTTTCTCAACAATCCTCTCCAAGAAGTTCTGTCACTCATGCTTTTGGGTCTTACAATCTGCCATGATCTTTCCTGGGAAAAGCACATTTCCAAGCTGGCCTCCAAACCCAGTCGCCGACGGGGCATCCTCCATCGTGTGAAGTCCTTCCTTGGCACACCTGAGCACCTCACCATATTCAAGGCTTTCATCCACAGCTCAATGGAATACTGCTCTCCCTTCTGGGCTGGTGCTCCTGCCTCACACTTAGCTCGGCTTCAAGCTGTTGAAACCAAAGCTTTCAGAATCATTGGAATCTCCCACGATGAAGCTGATTGTGAGGGCCTATCACTCACTCACCGCAGGCAGACCACAAGTAGTGGTCTTTCTGTCTTCTACCGACTCCTTTCCGGCCTAGCTCCCCCTGTTCTATCTGCTCTGTCCCCCAAATATTCCTACAGGTCCCACAAGATCTGCCAGCAACCCTCTTCTTGTGAAATTGCCAAAATCAAGACTCCCTGCTCACCTTCACTCTTTCATTCCTCTTTACTCCCGCCTCTGGAACAAACTCCCTCACTCTCTTCAATCTCATTCCTCCCTCCAGGTCTTTAAAACAGCTGTTCACCACCATCTCTTATCTTCCCCCATCCAAAACCTTGATCTTTTCTACCCCCGTTAATTCACCCCAGATCCACTTATTTGAAATACCAACTTCTTCCCTGGAAGTCCGAGCAGTGTTCATGTGTTTTATACCTCTCCCCCCCCCCCCCCCCATTCCCATGCCTCCTCCCCCCAAGCCCTCTCCCTCTCACAGATCTCCCGATGTCCCTGTTCTCTGCTGTTATACTTGTGCGCTTCCCTCTCTCTCCCCATCTTGTCTCCCGCTCCCTTTATTGTATGTTTTGTGTGTCCGTTTTTTTTTTGGTGGGGGGGGGGGGGGGGGGGGAGGGGGTTAATGTCAGCTCTTACACGAGCCTCGATCTTTTATACAACAACAAAAAGAAAATTATATATATATATATATGTATGGCTGCCAAACCACGTGACTGATGATGTTGTCAATTTAATTATTGTGTGGATCTTTGTGTGGATCATGCTCAATAAATTTCAAACTGATCAGATCAAGCATTCGACTTGTCTAATTATGACGTCATAATGAAGCCACGGATAATATCATCATGAATATATGTTGTTCACCACGGGAAGTACTTGCCAATGAGCCATGTTTCAATTTTTTCCATGCAGCGGTTTCGGAGATATAAAGGTGCAATTTTTTTCGTTTTTTCCAAGATGGCGCCCATACCACATGATCTATGATGTCATCGTTATCATGAAGAAATTCTCCAGATGGAGGCTCCTATATTGAAAATGTGTTGTCATTTGGACCAACAGTTGCAGAGAAAAGCATACTCACATGCTGTGCAGACAAACAAACAGACAAACAAACAAATAGACGTCATGCAGAGCACGTCATGCAGAGCACGAAAATCCACCCTGCCTGAAAATAAAAAGTTGCCATGGACACATCAAATATCCCATTTCATTAAGATTAAAATTGACGATCTTAATCAAAGCTCGGGTCAGTCGGATTAAAATTTATGATTTTTCAGATGAAAATTGATGATATTATAGGTTTGACCTTGAGTTGACCTTTGAGCTTTTGACCTCAAAAATAGTTTGTTTCCCAATTCATTGATGTACTATGTCATTGCTGTTTCATTTCCAAGTTGATAGGATGAAAATTGATGATTTTAGAAGTTTGACCCGTAGTTGACCTTTGACCTTTTGACCTCAAAATAATTGGTTTCCCAATTTAGTGACTCAATATGCAAAGGCTGTTCAATTTTCAAGTCAATCAGATGGAAAATGACAATTTTAGAAATTTGACCTCAAGATGAACTTTGACCTTTTGACCTCAAAATAGTTGGTTTCCCAATTTAGTGACTCAATATGCAAAGGCCTGAGTTGTTCTTTGACCTCAAAATCAATAGACTTTTTTCCTTTTGATGAAGCCTACCATCTGGTGAGGTTTTGTGGAGATCGGTTTGGAATTGTGACCTGTAGGCAATATTGACAGACAAACAAACAGACAGACAGAATAACGCAGAAGTCCAACCAATATACTTGAAAAATCTTCGACTTTGCAAGTAACCAACGGACCCAAATACAATACCCTCTCATTTGGCGAGGGTATCCCAGCTGATGGCTCGCTCCCGGCATCGGTGACAGCTCGGCGATCCCGCCGCAACACCTGCGCATCCCACAAACTCCACGAGTGATGCAATCCTAACGTGATCTAATGTTGCCCAACTTTTATTATTCTGGCCAAAAAGTCACAAAATACCTGTTTCAGACTTTACCCTCAGACTTTACCTTTTTCAGACTTTACCTTTTTCAGCTTCTGCTTTACCCTCCTCGAGCATTCTCTCCTGAAATCAAACTCTCCTGAAAATGTTGCTCCTTCACTCAAATGGCAGTTGTTGTTGATGAGTATGCTTGGCTCGGCTGTTTACGAGTATGTCTTGCTCATTCATCACTAATGTAATATTGGCATTTGTGTTATATTGATGGTGGGTCATATCCTTGCCCTGACCATAGGAGGTTGTAAACACTTTGGCATGGACATGGCTCTAATTGGCAGCTGCATGGCTATTAAGACTTTGTGGCCAGCTGGAGCAATCTTTCCACAGGGTCTGGGCAATCTGTTCTGTCCACCTGGTTACTGTGTGGGTTTGAAGATTCACCTCGGAGGTGCAGATGGCACCTTCCTCCAACCCAGGTTTTCACTGCACTTCAACCTCACTCATTTCCCATGGCCCTGCGAGATCTTCATCACATCTTCTTAATGAACTCGAAGCGGCCATTGAGGCTTGCTGCATCTTCTTCATAGGCAGGCATCCCAAGCAACTGCGGAATGGAGCCTTGCTCCGCAGGCAACTGGAGAAGTTGTGAAACTCCTTGACTGACTTTGATAACATCGAACAGTGAATCAGATCCACAACCTCGTCCTTCTTGCCAACAGCTTGCTTCCATGCTTCATCCAAGACCACCAACCCCTTTTTTGACCCAACCCTCCATCAACCTCCTACATGAGCTGAAATAGACATAGCTGTCGAAGAAATCTGTCCTTTTCACTTGCAACTCCTTTCTTAATGTGGGGCATCCGCACCTTCTTGTCCTCATGTTTCCTATTTCTCACACTTTGTGGGCTGTTGACCCTTTGCCTCCTGTTGTACACTCTTCCCTCAGCCTCAATACGTGTTTGTGTGTATGTGTATGTATGTCCAGTGCATTCAGAAAGTATTCAGACCCCTTCACTTTTTTCACATTTTGTTATGTTGCAGCCTTTTGCTGAAATCGTTTAAATTCATTTTTTCCCTCATCAATCCACACTCCATACCCCATAATGACAACGAGAAAACAGGATTTTAGAAAGTTTTGCAAATTTATTAAAAAGAAAAAACTTAAATATCACATTGACATAAGTATTCAGACCCTTTGCTATGACACTTGAAATTTAGCTCAGGTGCCTCCCATTTCTCTTGATCATCTTTGAGATGTTTCTACACCTTGATTGGAGTCCACCTGTGGTAAATTCAATTGATTGGACATGATTTGGAAAGGCACACACCTGTCTATATAAGGTCTCACAGCTGACAATGCATATCAGAGCAAAAACCAAGCCATTAGGTCGAAGGAACTGCCTGCACAGCTCAGAGACAGGATTGTGTCGAGGCACAGATCTGGGGAAGCCTACAAAAAAATTTCTGCTGCATTGAAGGTTCCCAAGAGCACAATGGCCTCCATAATTCTTAAAGGGAAGAAGTTTGGAACAACCAGGACTCTTCCTAGAGCTGGCCGCCCGGCCAAACTGAGCAATCGGGCGAGAAGGGGCTTGGTAATAGAGGTGACCAAGAACCCGATGGTCACTCTGGCCGAGCTCCAGAGATCCTGTGTGGAGATGGGAGAAACTTCCAGAAGGACAACCATCACTGCAACACTCCACCGATCTGGGCTGCATGGCAGAGTGGCCAGACGGAAGCCTCTCCTCAGTGAAAGACACATGAAAGCCCGCTCGGAGTTTTCACAAAAGCACCGAAAGGACTCTCAGACTGTGAGAAACAAGATTCTGTGGTCTGATGAAACCAAGATTGAACTGTTTGGCTGTATGTGTGTATTCATGTGTGTATATGTGTTTGAGTGTGTGTGTGTGTGTTTGTGTGTGTGTGTGTGTGTGTGTTTGTGTGTGTGTGTGTGTGTGTGTGTGTGTTGTGTTGTGTTGTGTGTTCTGTTGTATTGTGTGTGTGAGGGTATGTGTGTGTGTGTGTGTGTGTGTGTGTGTGTGTGTGTGTGTGTGTGTAGTTGTGTGTTGTGTTGTGTTGTGTGTGAGGGTATCTGTGTGTATGTGCATATATGTGTGTGTGTATGTGTGTGTTTATGTGTTGTGTGTGTGTGTGTGTGTGTGTGTGTGGTTGTGTGTTGTGTTGTGTTGTGTGTGAGGGTGTTTGTGCGTGTGTGTGTGTGTGTGTGTGTGTGTGTGTGGTTGTGTGTGTGTTGTGTTGTGTTGTGTGTGAGGGTATCTGTGTGTGTGTGTGTGTGTTGTGTTGTGTGTGTGTGTGTGTGAGGGTATCTGTGTGTGTGTATGTGTTGTGTGTGTATGTGTTGTGTGTGTATGTGTTGTGTGTGTATGTGTGTGTGTGTGTGTGTGTGTATGTGTGTGTGTGTATATGTGTGCGTGTGTATATGTGTGTTTGTGTGTGTGTGTGTGTATACGTGTGTGTGTGTGTGTGTGTGTGTGTGTGTGTGTGTGTGTGTGTGTGTGTGTGTGTGTGTGTGTGTGTGTGTGTGTGTGTGTGTGTCCAGACCATCACTTTTTTCACCAATTGAGCTTTTGTCATCAAACTTTCAACAAACTTTCATTATGAGAATGTGGAGAACACAAATTAATAAAATGTATAAATTTTTTTTGAATGCAAAGCGGATGCGGACGGCCTTTGCATTTTGAGATGCTTTCTCGTTATTTTCGTTGGAAGATTGATTTTGTACAAAAGATATAACATCTGTTCTTATATTGTTTTATACACAGTACTTACCTTGTCAGCTTGTTTATAGTGTATTATCACTTTATCCATGATGCTGTGATCCCATGTTGTCTAACACCATGTCCTGTGCTAACCATAGTCTCCAAATGTAAAAAAAAAAAATTGATATCTCCGAACATCCATGTTATATATTTCATTGGTATCTTGTAATGTCTTAATCTTTCATGGAATGCACATACATTCATGCTCCGACCGTGAGCTCACGAGGATTCTCTTTTCTTCAATGAAATAACGGTATTGCTTTCATTTTTTTGAAATACAAGAAAAGGAGACAAACGTGTGAGGTCTGCTTAGGGTAAAGTAGATCAGACAGGATAGGTCAGAGGTGGCATATTCTCCGTGGAGCCATCTTGTCTGGGTTCAGGTATCGGGGGGATCAATATCATCCGAGGACTTTGCAGGGCAGGGCATTGGATCAATAGTTGCGCTATCCTTCAGATTGGCATTGAGCTGCAGACTAGGTACTAGCATTAGTTGGTGGACGTAAAGATCACATGATGTCTTTTCATGAAGAGCAGATGAGTTATTGCCAGCACCCGAGCCAAATGGCAATTTCCTGCTGTAACCAGTCGGACCAGCACAGTCAAGCTTCGGTAATGATGAAGTCAGCAGGATGTCTCCGTGAGTCGGATGGGGTTTCACCAGATAGATGGGGGAAAATTAGGTGATAGAAATCCCTGGGTTCATAAGCAAAATTATGTCCAATCTAAAATTCTCAACATCATTGCCATCTCACACATGATGAGGCAGAAGTACGCACAGGGCCTGTTGCTTTCACGTCGCAGGGACGTCGGTGCCGTCTCTCCTTTGATTTGAGTTGCCTCTTCACTCTCAGCTTTCTGCCCCTCTCCAGCTCTTTCAAGATGCACCTGTCCTTCCAGGAACCCCTTACTGGTTAAACTCCCAAAATGCAGACTCACTGCACTCTTCCCTTGTGAGCTTCTTCCAGGCGGTGCACCATCATCTCATATCATCCTCCATCTCTCCCCCACGATCTGTTCTATCCCCATGAACCCTTCCCTATGCAGCCCTCTTACTTCCAGGTAACTGTGTTCTTTCTCCCTCCTTCTTCTCTCTCTCTCCCTTCCCTTGCTCTCTTTTTCTCTCTCCCCCCTTCCTCCATTCCTCTCTCTTCCGCCTCCACTCTCCCTTCTTCTTACCCCTCCTCTCTCTCTCTCCCTCTCTCCCTCCCCTCCTTACTCAATTCCTCTCCCCCCCCCCCCCCCCCCCCCCCTCCCCAACCTCTTGCTTATTATGCCCCACTGCCACCATTAGTTTGTTGGATTTTAGCACTCTGTCACCTCACTCTGCCCTGAGCCTAAATAATGCATATACTATGAATACGTATATGAATTTAGTAATTGAGAAAATTCAAAATTTCTCAGATAAAGGTTGAATAAAGCTATTGTTTGTGAAAAGGAAGCAGTACCGATGAAAGTAAGCATTGGGTTTAGCACTCCATATTATGACGCTATCACGATCTGCCTGCGGCGATGAGACAGGACCATTACCTTTTGCCACATAATCGTTATTATTAAACCGTATGCTGACATTTCAAGACACCGTAGTTAGAGCCATGTTGGATTAAGTCATTGGTGCCATCGTGTTTGTTCATTTACAAGATGTTTTGGAAAAAAATAACTTTGTCCAATTGTATGTTTATTACTGCATGTGCAGTTAGGATGCTGGTTCTCATAAATAGGATATTCAAGTCTCTTTCAGAGCATTCGCCGATAAAACCACAAATATATTTTTAGTCGCAGGTCTCCAGGGCTTCGCGTTGTTGTTGTTGTTGTTGTTGTTGTTGTCATGTTCTTGTTGAGGGTCGATTTTTGAAATGTGCACGCATTGGTCGGACAGCTGCGGGATGACACCCACATTTGTCACTTGACTCCACCCACCATACCACCGAGATGAAATTATATGGCCGCCATCTTGGATTTCTCGTGGGCCTAACCAATTAGGCCTGTTTATTTGGGTTGAGTGTTATTCATGATGAGGGATCCTGAAAAATCTAATCATATGTTAATTAGTAGTAAGCTTAATGAAGTCTGTCAGAATGCATGGTAATCAAGCATTACGTTACATAATGATGCGTTACATTATGCAAATTACAACAAAAAATATTGTTATGGAAAATTTTGCCCATGACAGTGTGACGAATGTGCTCGTTCTGATATAACTGTGGTGAGGGTGACATGGATAAGCGGTGTCGAGTTAATTATTTAATAGCGCATTAAATGCGTGTTTCCCAATCGACCCGTTACCAGATTTTGTCGCAGGTTGTGACCACAGTGCAGTCATTCCTGTTCAATTATGATTATTGTGGCAAGTTTGTATGTAAATAAAACTCATCCAAAGTTGTTTTACTGTCACTCATTAATCTTTTTGGAACTTACTTTATGTTATTTACCATTCTTTTCATTTTATCTTAACCATTTTGTTGCCCAATTTTAAATATTATTGCTTTTCTGTAACAATTGAAGCTGTCTTGGTTTTCTTCAATGCGGAAATAATGAGAGAACAGGCATTAAATGCTTTATAACTGAGAGAGTGCATAGAACACGTCGCACTACACTGTCTTGAGAAAAATGGCATGGAAGGTTCTGCGAGTGGCAAATTTGATTTGTTCGAGATGACGTAAAATGTCATAATATTTGTATAAAGACCGCTAAATGGAAGGGTTTTTGAAAGTGTCAAAAGGCGATTTGTGTTCTACAGTGTTCAAATATATAATTGAATTATATATATATATATATATATATATATATATATATATATATATATACATACATACATACATACATACATATATATATATATATATATATATATACATACATACATACATACATACATACATACATACATATATATATATATATATATATATATATATATATATATATATATATATATATATATATATATATATATATATATATATATATATATTAGGGTGCATCAAACGCCCAACTATTTTTAAAAAGATGTTGGATTGATCTGTCCCAAATTTTATTTTGTTGCAATCATAAAATAAATTTGCTATGCAAAATTTGGTAAGGTTTGGACATCATCTTCTGGGTCCACCTCACCATTTCATATTTTGAGTCGGTGGTATCAGAGTTGGAAATTTGACACGCAGCTGTTTTGAGGCCCATAAATAAAAATGAAAGGATTGACTGATTGCTACATATTGTTACGGACACGACTTAGATGTTATGATGGGCCGAGCGGAATGGACGCCGTGTTCGCACAAGTTACCCGATTATACTCGAACGTTGGCCAAGTCGCGCTATGCTAAATCAATTACGGAAAGGACACAACGGCTGGATTCAAATGACACGACACCAGGGGTACGGTTCTCAAGACCTCCGGAGGAGGTTATAATATTGCGGAAGGTTAGATTACAGGGATGAGAGAGACAGCATAGGAAGATAGGCACTTAGACACACTTATCTTATTCCCGACAGACCACAGATAAACGGGACAAAACTGACTCACACGGGGATTGATGGCAAGGAGGGGCAGGTATTCGATGGCTCAAGGTGCACCTTGGCTCAGGGGCAAAATCGACCCGGTCCGGTCCAAAGATGCGGGGAGGTCGCTCAGCGCTCGGAGGTCGCGACTTGTCTTTCCAAGCTGGGGGCGCATCTGACGTCACGTCCGGTCAGTGGCTGCGCATATCCGGCGGGGAGTGACACGCCCTCGGCTCGTTAGCTCCGCCCCAGATGGAATCGGCCCATTGCTTCTCATTGGGTGCGGGGGGTTACCGGGCTCCGCCCTTGACGAGGGGCCGACAGGCAGCCCCTTCGTGGTAACCCCGTCGGCGCACATGGGTAATGGCGGCTAACCGAGCCGGAGTGAGGACGCACACTCCCCGCGCGCTGTTGTGGTAGTTGTTGTTGTAGTTGTGGTTGTTGTGGTTTCATGAGGAAGATGGGAGGAGGTATGGGGAGGTCCTAAACTCACTACTGGTGCCATACAATCACATTCTGGTGCAACGAAGAGTCAGAATTAATGGAAACGAGTCCTTAACTGACATAAACTAAGAATAACTAGCAAGAGGTCCGAAGGTTGTCTACGTGAGATGCGGTGGACCTGGGCACGACATTTAATGGGGGAATAAGGGGAAGGTCGGTTCTACAGAGTGTTGTTTACAGACAATGGGACTAGGGAATGGGGGATTGGGGATAGTTGGGGAGTATTGGGGAAATAGGGGAATATTTACAAGCGGATATGGAGGCCAAGTCCCATATCCGCAACAATATAATAACTCTTTGTAAAGGTATTATTGTGCTCTGTAGCAATATGTCATCATCATAGGGATAGGGATACAATTCATTTATATACAAATAGTCAAAATAATGATTTTTTTCAAAATATGGATATAAAGCTAAATGAAGAGTATTTTAAAAATATAATATATAAATTAAAGAATATCCTGAATGTTGTAGTCATCTTGTATTTACAGAGATCTTTTAACTAGACAAGATGATTAAAACAATTATTAGGCTATACTCTAATAAAATTGGATAATTGATTTATTTGTTGTACATAATTATGAAATGACATTATTGTTACTAATACTACCTTTTTCTTTCAGATAAAACAATGGATGGCACAGTAAAGAAAGCATCTGTTGCAACAAGAGAGTCCACCAAGGTGTTTGGTCTTGGAAGTGCCATAACTGAACAAGATTCCCAGATCAATGGCACCAGACTTCCAACTTGTTTACAAGTACTACGTTGTTTCATGTGGCACACGGAAGATGGCAAACTTGAACGACGCTCTCGGTGGGAATCAGCAAAGCTTGTACTGCAGAAAGTGACACCATTTTATGGCAAGGCTAATATTCCTATCATCTCTGAACGCAAGGCTATTGAGAAAATTATCAAACTTGCAGATGATAATTCCAAGCTTAGATCAATCCCTATCAACCGAAGAACAACTCCAGCAAGCATCACAAAGGTGAATCAAATGGAGATGAAATTTATGGAGACATTTCCCTTGTGGCCCAATGATGCTAGTTCTCACATCAAGAATCCTGAAGACTTAGCATTCCTGGAATCTATGAAGACAGATCGCTGTGCAACATTTGGCTGCCAAGATAAACTGTTGGCAGATAAGATGCAGTGTAAAGTGAACCGCGAGGAAAAGAATCAGAGAGGCGAGCAAGTATGGAGCTGGAGTTCAACATAAATACTACAACCACTGTGTATAATATTAGTGACAGTGATGAAGAAGTAACTCTTGGACCTTCAACAAGCACACCAACAACCTCAAGAAGTCATCATCGTTTAGTTAGACCTGGCACATCAGTTTTCATTCCACATGACATCCTGAAGAGGCCCAGTCTTGTTTCACTGGCAACAAGGATGAAGATGACACCAACCCAACAGGCTGCTTTCACAGAAGCTCTCATTGAAGAAACAGGAGGGGATGTAGCGAAGGTGTCAACATCATATGCTACAGCAGATAAATCAAGACGCAAAATTGGACAGCATATTGCTACTACCTGTAAGGACAAATGGATACCTCCGAAGCTTGCTACGTTGCACTGGGACTCAAAGCTGCTTCCATGCTCAACTAACCAAAACACTTTTGAAGAACGCCTGGCTGTGCTTTTGGGTTCTCAAACTGATATGAAGCTGCTGGGTGTTCCATCCTACAAGCCTGGAACAGACCGTAAATCTGGAGATATAATTGCTCAGCTGACTAATAACCTACTTGAATCATGGAACTGCCAAGAGAATGTTGTCAACTTGACATTTGACACAACTGCATCTAACACCGGCCACATCAGTGCAGCTTGTGTAACAATTCAACAACGGCTTAACAAAGCTCTTCTGTGGTCAGGCTGCAGACACCACATTGGTGAAGTCATTCTCACGCACATTTTTA
Organism: Myxine glutinosa; assembly: GCF_964187855.1. NCBI lineage: Eukaryota > Metazoa > Chordata > Myxini > Myxiniformes > Myxinidae > Myxine > Myxine glutinosa. Next base: position 35,707,062 of record NC_136266.1, on the reverse strand, counting down.
CTGATCTTAAAGTTGAAGCATCTAAGTCACCAGATATCTTCCTCTTCTCAAGGTTTCGCAAGAACTTTGAAATGTTTCCACACACATTCAATGAACCACTTTCACGATTTGATCCATCTCAACTAAATGAAACAGCAACAAGTTTGACAAGTGACTGGCAAAATAATGTTCTCAGACTCTGTCACACCGAGCAATCTCTAAGACGTGATGATTATTTGGAATTTGTTGATCTGTGTACTGTATTCCTTGATGGTGAAGTAGCTGAACATCAAATAACCTTCAAGCGTCCTGGTGCACTGCATAAAGCCAGATGGATGGCGAAGCTCCTCTACTCAATCAAATTATGTCTCTTCGAAAAACAAATCGCTGATCTTCCAGCAGGTACAATTACCACAGAAAAACAAGTGCCAAAGATCAGAGAATTTGTCATGTTTGTCACTCTAGTATACAGCTCCTGGTGGATGACATGTACCTCTGTCACCGATGCCCCATGGAATGACCTGCAGCTCATCTCCAAACTGAAACAGTATGAAGCTGTCAATGCTGGAATCTCAAGAAGTGCCCTGAAAGCCTTCAAACGACATCTCTGGTACCTCACAGAAGAGATGGTTGCACTTGCCCTCTTCAGCTCAGTTGTTCCTCATGACCATCGCCGTGCTCTGGCAGACAGACTTCTGGAGGTTCAGCCAGATTTTCCAGTAACCAACCCACAAGGACGGTTTGGTACTGGGTTTGGAAAGCTCAGATTTCCTGATGACTTGACTGAGAAGACCACTCTGGCTGATTTTGTTGGACCAGATTCATGGTACCTATTTCATCATCTGAAGCTTGACTGGGCATTTCTAGTTACCGATGTTCAAGAATGGACTAACTTTGCAGCCTACCAGACATCATGGACTAATGTTGAAGCCTTGAATGTGGTGAATGACTCTGCAGAAAGGGGAGTTAAGCTTAGCTCTGACTTCCTTTCAGCAGCCAGAAGTGAAGACCACTACCAAAATGTGCTACAAGTTGTTGAGCACAACCGCAAGGAGCAACCGAATCTTCGAAAGCGAGCAGCTCAAGACTAAACTGTCAGAAATATCTATGAAAACTACAGTATCTTTGTTTTGTTTCTATTTTCATGTTCATCCATAGTCAGATGTACTCGTATTAAGATGATAAATGCTAAGATTGTGTATATATGATTCTACTGTAATAAAAATTATATCATTTTGGTATCTATAATACTGTTACGGACACGACTTATTAAGATGTTATGCTGGGCCGAGCGGAATGGCCGCCGTGTCCGCACAAGTTACCCGATTATACTCGAACCTTGGCCGAGTCGCGCTACGCTAAATCAATGAAGGAAAAGGACACAACGGCTGGGATTAAGGCAACGACACAAGGGGTACAGTTCTCAAGACCTCCGGAGGAGGTTATAATATTGCGGAAGGTTAGATTACAAAGACAAGAGAGACAGCATAGAAAGGTGGGCACTTAAACACGGTCTTATCTTAGCCCCGACAGACGACAGATAAACGGGACAAGACTGACTCACACGGGGATTGATGGCAAGGAAGGCGGGTAGTCGATGGCTCAAGGTGCACTCTTGGCTCAGGGACAGAATCGACCCGGTCCGGTCCAGAGATGCGGGAGGTCTCTTGGCGCTCGGAGGTCGCGACTGGTTCTCTTTCGTGGCTGAGGCGCATCTGACGTCACGTCCGGTAAGTCGCTGCGTATATCCGGCGGGGAGTGACACGCCCTCGGCTAGTTAGCTCCGCCCCAGATGGAATCGGTCCGCCCTTCTTATTGGGTGCGGGGGGGTTACCGGGCTCCGCCCTTGACGAGGAGCTGACAGTGAGCCCCTTCGTGGTAACCCCGTCGGAGCGCATGGTCAATGGCGGCTAACTAAGCCGGTGTGAGGACGCACACTCCCCGCACGCCGTTGTTGTAGTTGTTGTTTCATGGGGAAGATGGGAGGAGGTATGGGGAGGTCCTAAACTCACTACTGGTGCCATACAATCACATTCTGGTGCAACGAAGAGTCAGAATTAATGGAAACGAGTCCTTAACTGACATAGACTAAGAATAACTAGCAAGATGTCCGAAAGTTGTCTACGTGAGATGCGGTGGACCTGGGCACGACATTTAATGGGGGAAAAAGGGGAAGGTCGGTTCTACAGAGTGTTATTTACAGGCAATGGGACTAGGGAATGGGGGATTGGGGATAGTTGGGGAGTATTGGGGAAATAGGGGAATATTTACAAGCGGATATGGAGGCCAAATGCCATATCCGCAACATTGCACCCTTCTCTACCCTCGGGGCGTCCCGACCCGATAAATTTTTACCTATTTTAGTGTGGCACTCAGATGTAGTTCCCTCTACTATTAACTCTACCCTGAGTGCGACAGTTTTACAGATATTCACAAATGAGTAAATATGTCCCCCTGCGACGTTGCACCCTTCTCCTCACAGAAACACACCCACGGGATAACCGAATCGCGGAAAGAATTCGCAAACTAAACATACAGCCGGTAGGGAGCATTATTTACAAGACTACGCTGATATTTACACTACGATCCAGGACCTGTTTTTGGAGGAACACATGCAGATGTTATGCATAGAGAGAGCACGCATGCCAGCATCGATACACCAACCCACGAGTGCTCTGTGGCCTTACGGCCTTTAATAATGTGCAGAGCACCCCGTCCAAGCACCAAAAGCACCACCCCATCACACAGTCAGCACCATCTGGTGCACTCACCATTGTTCATTAAAATAAATACAACAACCCCTAACCCTGCAGGTGTCTCTTGCTCTTCGTGTGGTGCACTTGGTGTTCTGGCTTCCTTAGAAAATAGAGAAAGGCGCCAACCGCGTCCATTTCCTTATTGTGGCCGTCAGGGTGCCAACTATTAGTGGTTCACCTGTTTGGCATAGGTGCCACGTTGACCCAGAGGTCCATCAATGGGTGGTGCTTGGCCGCAACAGAACTGCGGTCCATGGTGGGCGGCCACAAACATTGCGGTCCATATGGTGTATCGATCCAGGCAGCAAGCAGCGAAAGTGCAGGCCCACAACTGCGGAGCCAGCACCTCTCTCTCCTCTCTCTCTGCCCCAAAACCAGATCCTCGGAGGTGGGAGACAAAAGAAAAGACAAGTGAGTAAGGTGGTAAGGGCGCAAAAGTGCACGCAATACAAGATAATGCACACTGGGGGCACATGGGAACCAGGTGAGACAGGTACGTTCCTACCGTACGCCCCCCCCCCCCCCACCAGGTAACCTACATGGCCCCTCCCTTACCCCTTACTGTATCCACAAAACACAACACTACCCATAAACATCTACTTTACAAATCAACAAACATCCCTACTGTCTTCCCCGTTCCTCCCATATACCAAATTCGACTTCTCTCCCTCCTAACCAATCAAATTTGCCATTTTCAACTCAACATCATAATTTGCCATCTCCAACTCAACATCAAAATTTGCCATTACCAATTCATCATCAGTCCCTCCTAGGGAGGGAGAGATGGAATCACCCCAATGTCTCATCCACGTCGTGATGCGTCTCACCAATCCACACAGCAATTCTCATTTCCTGCAACACAAAACAAAGAAAACACAGGTGTGGAGTCATCATCATCACCACAGGTAAGTGGCTGCGTATGGTGCGACAGGTTCATCAATCCTAACTATTTCCTAAATGACTTTAACAACTTTACATTACCCGGGGTCTTTCCCTGCCAATCCATTGGCCAACTTACACTATGGGTTCTAAAAACCAATTCCCATTGACCAACTGTGGTGCTTTTCAATTTGGGGTCTCACTCCCCCGATTCATCTCCCGGTGCCCTCGCACAATTTCTGGGCTGTGGCGTGTACCTCTCCCAGTGGGTCTACCCACCTGCACACCTCCACCACTGCAGTTGCCTCCGAGCTTACCTGCTCCTTACCCTAACCTAACTACCTGGGGAAGGCCCTCTGGCGCTCTCCCCACTCGGTGCCCTCTCTGGCACTGGGCTACCCGGGTCCGTCCTCCGGATCCTCGGGCCCCATCCACAACTCTACCGGCTCCCAGAGCCCACCTGCGGCCTCACCTGGCCGACATCCTCACAGTGGTGGAGTGCCCAACCAACTACACACACTAACAGGCTACACGCCCAGCCATTTCCACAACACTAATGCACCCATCCACAATACCATTCTGCAACCGCACCACAAATGCCAATATCCAACCACAATTTACCTATACCCTCTACCTAACACTTACACTACCCGCCCCGGGTATCCGTGATGGGGGTCCACTCTTCCCCCATTCACACCTTCGCACCATGCACACCACTCCGTACCACTTACTCCAACTCTCTCCACACACCTGTACTTGCACACCTGTGCTCTCACTCTTGGTGCCGCCTGCACCCTTCTCTCCCCCAAGCGCATTCGCGCTGATCCACACACTCACTACTCATACACTGCTCCACACACCTGTCCAGTTGCACACCTGTGCAATCACACCTGTTCAATCCTCACCTGTTCAATTCTCACACACACGGCATCATCTCAGCTAACTACTCCCTTCTGAAACTTGCGCTTCCCAGTCGTCCCTTTAAACTATTGCGCTCCCTCGTCATTATCAACCACACTAAACTACCTGCGTCCCCACTACAGGTATCAGTCACTAACTAACCTTAACGTCACCTAAGGTCATCTTCGCTAGATCCCTACACACAATATAACCTAACCCACCCGGGCTAGTTTTCACTGCCATACACCCCATAAGCTATTGCGCATTTGCCCCACATGGGAAGGGCGGCAGGGATGCCAGCCTTACCCACCGGGCCCATCGCTCACTACCAATTTTGCACATCAAATTTCAACAAATTAAAAATTTGCCAATCACTACCCATCATCTGCCAATCACTACTGCCAATCCCTTGCCAATCATCAAATTTTGTTTTTCTCTAATTTTGGGTCCAAAACACTAACCTCATCACCCAGTCTACTCACTAATGCCTCTCGGTGCGCCAATTCCTGTCCAAAGCCCGGCTTCGTAAAGCCAAGCCATGAATGCGGGTTGTTCTGTGCCAGCGGCTGGATGCGTCCGGCACTCGGTGCAGGGACGGGGGCTTACCCGGGCCGAGATCCCACGCACCATCTCGGCGTGGAGCCATCCAATGTCCCGATCTCGACCTGCCGGACTGCCTCAACAAAAAGTGGTCGCCATGACGACCCTTTCTATCGGGCTGCCCGCTCCGCCTAGTGGAGCACGGACGCGGCCGTTCAAAGCGAGGCCCAGCACGCACCGAGGGCCCGATTCGGCTAAAAGTCGCTCTAACCTCTAAACCGGTTACCGTCGATGCTTCACCTGGACGCTTACACCCCGCAGCCCGTTCCTTGCTCACACATTCAGCCGTTTCCATGCTCCTCGTACCTTTCCTTACACACCCAGGTACACCCATTCCACTCACAGCCTTGGTCACACACCTGACCACCGAACACTTTGGCACACATTCGTTGGTCGCACACCTCACCAACACACCTCTTCGCGCCCCCTCCTCTGTCACCTCCTCTGTGACAATCACAGGTGTGCTCTCATTCGCACACCCAACCACGTGCCTCACCACCAACTCCAGCGTGCATTCCCACTCACGCTCTACCATTCCAGGTGTGCATCCTTCCATCCCAGGTGTACATCCTCGCTCACCTGTCACAACCAACTCACTCTCCTTGTCACTCTCACTACTCTCACCTCCATTCTTGACAGCGCACTCACCCTTACTCTTGACAGCGCCCTCTTTCCTCATGCACCTGTCCGTTACACACCTTTCTCGCGCACACTCTCCCGTCACACCCTCTGTAACACTCACCACAGGTGTGCATTCTTCCTTACTTTTGACAGCGCACTCTTTCCCCATGCACCTGTCCGTCACACACCTTTCTCGTGCACACTCTCCCGTCACACCCTCTGTAACACTTACCACACCGCGCTTCCATGTGCTCCCTCGCACACACGCTACGACCGACTCACTCTCGCCAGCACCCTCACTCCTTGGCACGCACTTTTTCCTCACACACCCCAGAGTCGGACTTTCTCGCACACCTCCTTTTTCGCACACCAGACCTGTCGCACACTTCACCAACGGCCTCTCACGAACACCCGGGTCCATCTCGACCCCCAAGCTTCTTAAATCCCCTGGCGCATCATACGCACGACCATATTGGTCACCACTTACACCGGGTCCTCTTCCTCTTCGCTTCTCCTCCATCACCTGCGAATCCCTCATCCGGTTAATGAGCACATCATCACGATCCGAACACAGACTTCGGACCAATTCTTTTACCTCCTCCTTTATCTCTTTCTTATCCTCTCTCCGTCGCTTCTTAATTTCGCTCACCCCTTCTTCCACTTCTTCTAATTTCTGCTTCACCTCCTTCATCTCCTCGTGCGCCCCTTTAAGTTCTTCCTCTAACTCCACTTAATTTTTTTCTATGTGCTCCCGCACCTCCCGCTCTTTAACCTCCATCACCTCTACCACCTTGTTCATTTTCCTCGTCAAGTCCTCATGTACCGTCTGACACTCTTTTTTAATTACCCCTACGTCCTTTTTCATCTCCTTCTGTGTCGATTTTAAACCCTCTATTACCGCTGTGTTCTTCTTTACCTGGTCCCCCAACTCCTTTTGTCCCACTGTCAGTTGTTCTACTCCCAGCGTCAACTCCTCTATACCCCCTTGCAATTTTACAGTCCCCTTTCTCACCTCCTTCTCCATGCGCTCCTTACAGTGCCTCACCTCCTCGCGCACTCCTCCGACCTCCTCACTCACCCCTCTTCTGATCTCCTCTCCCATCACTTGCATCTCCTGCCCAGATGCCACCCTCATCTGCTCCATTTCCTCCCTGTGAGCATCCAGTTTGGTTTCTACCCCCATTCTAACCCCCTCTATCTGCTGCCCCATTTGTTTAACTTCCCTTTCCGCTTGGTCCCTCATGTCCCTCAATTTGCCTTCCATCCTGTTTTCTAACCCCTCTAACCCCTTTTGCATCCCTTCCATTTGATTCTCTTGAGCGGCCATTCTGTTTTCTACCCCCATTAACCCATTTCTCACCTCTTTTATCCCGTTGTCTAACCCCTCAAAATTATTGTCTAACTTCCCAAATTTCTTGTCTAACTCCTCAAAATTATTGTCTAACTTCCCAAATTTCTTGTCTAATCCCTTAAAATTATTGTCTAACCCCTCACTGGTACCCCTCGCTTCGTCCCTCATTACCCCCATTTGGTTTCCCAACCGCTCACTATCAGCCCTCATTCCCACAATTTGGTCTCCCATTCGTTCCATAAGGGCCCTCATTTGCAACATAAAAAGGTTCGAATCCACCAGGGGCGCTGCCACGGTCGCGGGCGCCGTGACCAGCGAGGCGCCATTTTGTGCGTCTGCTACCCTCGCTGCTTCGCTCTCCTCACGTCCCTCAATTTGGTCCTGGACCGACCCTGCCTCACTCTCCTCTACCGGAACCCAGCCGACTTGGTCTGCCATAGCGCGACTTTCAAAATTCGGGTTTTTATTTTCGTAAAACAAAATCAAATTTCGCCGTTATAATTTCGAGCGCAGGAAACGCGCTCCGGATCGAATTCTACTTCCCAACACCAAAATGTTACCCTAATGGTACAATTGGTGTTCCAAAATTTGGGCCTAATAAATTTAGTCCCAGGTCCGAATTCCACTCCTCGACACCAATTGTTACGGACACGACTTATTAAGATGTTATGCTGGGCCGAGCGGAATGGCCGCCGTGTCCGCACAAGTTACCTGATTATACTCGAACCTTGGCCGAGTCGCGCTACGCTAAATCAATGAAGGAAAAGGACACAACGGCTGGGATTAAGGCAACGACACAAGGGGTACAGTTCTCAAGACCTCCGGAGGAGGTTATAATATTGCGGAAGGTTAGATTACAAAGACAAGAGAGACAGCATAGAAAGGTGGGCACTTAAACACGGTCTTATCTTAGTCCCGACAGACGACAGATAAACGGGACAAGACTGACTCACACGGGGATTGATGGCAAGGAAGGCGGGTAGTCGATGGCTCAAGGTGCACTCTTGGCTCAGGGACAGAATCGACCCGGTCCGGTCCAGAGATGCGGGAGGTCTCTTGGCGCTCGGAGGTCGCGACTGGTTCTCTTTCGTGGCTGAGGCGCATCTGACGTCACGTCCGGTAAGTCGCTGCGTATATCCGGCGGGGAGTGACACGCCCTCGGCTAGTTAGCTCCGCCCCAGATGGAATCGGTCCGCCCTTCTTATTGGGTGCGGGGGGGTTACCGGGCTCCGCCCTTGACGAGGAGCTGACAGTGAGCCCCTTCGTGGTAACCCCGTCGGAGCGCATGGTCAATGGCGGCTAACCAAGCCGGTGTGAGGACGCACACTCCCCGCACGCCGTTGTTGTAGTTGTTGTTTCATGGGGAAGATGGGAGGAGGTATGGGGAGGTCCTAAACTCACTACTGGTGCCATACAATCACATTCTGGTGCAACGAAGAGTCAGAATTAATGGAAACGAGTCCTTAACTGACATAGACTAAGAATAACTAGCAAGATGTCCGAAAGTTGTCTACGTGAGATGCGGTGGACCTGGGCACGACATTTAATGGGGGAAAAAGGGGAAGGTCGGTTCTACAGAGTGTTATTTACAGGCAATGGGACTAGGGAATGGGGGATTGGGGATAGTTGGGGAGTATTGGGGAAATAGGGGAATATTTACAAGCGGATATGGAGGCCAAATGCCATATCCGCAACAATACATATGATTATACCAATAAAATCATGATTTTGACTATTTGTGTAGAAGTGAATTATATCCCTATCCCTATGATGATTATATATTGCTACAGAGCACAATAATACCTTTCCAAAGAGCTATTGTATGTAGCAATCGGTCAATCCTTTCATTTTTATTTATGGGCCTCAAAACAGCTGCGTGTCGAATTTCTGACTCTGATACTACCGACTCAAAATCTAATTTGCTGAGGTGGACCCAGAAGATGATATCAAAACCTTACCAAATTTTGCATAGGAACTTTATTTTATGACTGGAACAAAATAAAATTGGGGACAGATTGTTTTCTTGACATAGGGGCGTTTGATGCACCCTACTATATATATATATATATATATATATACATATATATATATATATATATATATATATATATATATATATATATATATATATATATATATATATATATATATATATATATATATATATGTATGTATAGATATATATTTGGACATGTAATTTTCCCACATGTATCAATTTAATTATTTAATCCTCTTCTTTAATGTAATTGCTTCACCATGCCCCCAGTGGTGTTTATAATAGAGGACATGGATTTGTCCCCCCCATTGGAAGAAAGCCCTCTCTCGTGTTCAGGCCGTTGGTGCTCCTATGGTTGGCAGCGAGTGCCCCGGAAGCATTGACGGAAAGAGAGTGGCAATCATATGTGTGGGAAAATTGCATGCTCAGTCAAGGTCACCCAGATAACTCAGATGGCAGAGCACTGGTACGGTTTTCCCGAGGACCTGGGTTTGATTCCTGGTCTGGGCATGGTATTTCCCCACATTTATCAATTTCATATAGATTTTAAAGGTCGCAGAAAAAAGCATTTTTGAAAGTTTACCACCGCTGATGCATCACCGTATTTAACACTTTACATTAGTTTTTCATGCCTGTCGTTTGTGTCGTTGATGACGTCCTTAAAAACAGTAAGTTTCCTGTTTGGAATGTTTTCAACTTTGTTTGACTGCCAGACAGGCAGACAGACCGAAACAATTATCTTACTGGACAAGATACCGTACACTTTGCCAAATTCAGAGGCAACGTACTGCTGAGCTGCATATTACTTCTCCGATTTGTGTTCAAAATGCAACACTGAATTGAAATTAAGTAGTTCTTCGATCATAAACTGATGTTTGTGGACAGACAGACAAATTGCTTAACCCCGCTTTTCGCTTCATTCGTGCGGCGTAATGCCACATTGCGTAACACGACCAAATTTATCTTTGAAGCAAACCGCCCATCCAGGAACATGTTTCCTTTTTGTTTTGTTTTTTGCTCTTTCAATGCCATGTGATGAGTGCTTTGGATCCAAGGTTACCCTTGCCTCCTTGCATTCTCTTGCATTTTACTCAGTTTCTCAAAATTCATAGTCACTGCAGGTCTGGCAAGGCTATAAAATTTCAAAATGTCGTATATTTCCTGCCGGAAAATCACCTTATCATCCGACTGCAGGCCAGGTTCATACTGTCACTGACTGCCAAATGCCGGCCTATTGCCTGAGCCTACAGCAAGCATGAATTCAGGTCTCAGCTGACTATTGATCGCAAAGCAGCTTCCAGATCATCCTATTTACTCCAATTTTGGTATTTTATTGTACAGTAATTGTTTTTCTTCCAAAGTAGAGTTTAAATAACAAATAATTTGAAGTTTGCCCTTTCCGGACTGCTGCTAACAGTATATTCCAGCTAGTTGCATTCCCCAGCAGAGAACTGTGTTGTCGCCCTACTTCAGGGCAGTTTGGCGATTAGAAACCAACTTGACATTTATATCAGCTGGCTGTCAACACAAGCGTGAATGCTTTTCAACAGAAAAGCAAAAAATGTGTGCAGATGGGAGGCCTAACCTATAAATGCCTTCTCTTCGGCCATCAGGGGTTTATCTGTGTGGACCTGCACCGGTGCTGGCAGTCAAGCGAGGCGAGATTTCCCTGCCGTATGAGACAGCGTTCGTGTTTGCCGAGGTGAACGCGGACGTTGTGAACTGGGTGCGCATGGCAGATGGGAGCTTGCATCGGGCAAACTGCTTCACCAACTACATTGGCAAATCCATCAGCTCAAAGTCGGTGACCTCTGATGAGCGAGAGGACATCACTCACCTCTACAAGTTTCCTGAGGGTATGTAGATAATCACTGGAAATGTATGCATGAAGCAAGTTCGACATACTTTCTGGTTGCTTCTGCTTTCAAATCTTCATGATCCACTTATGAAGAGTTCTGATTAAAAAAATTATTTGGAATTCTTTCAAAAAAAATTCTTGAGCTCCAGAGTGACTTTTCAGAAGGAGTGGTAAATGGAGGAATGACTAATTAAGAGCTAAAGAGTCTCAGGATTATCTGAAACAAGTAAGCGTAGTCATCTCGTATTGCTGGTATCATTTTTGATTATGTGATGAACACACACTTTTATTTCGACCCCAATTTTTGATGCCAGAGTGTTTAATGATTCAGCAGTGGTGATGTTGTAAGTGTGACTCAAAACCATAGAGTCAGATTATGATGAAAAGTAGCCATGGTGCATTGCTGTACTCCGACACCAACGCAGCAATGGTCTGACAAGCTCTTATAATTGGCTGTAAAGAATGTCCATGAGGACATAGTCTCTATCGTTACATCTCTATTTATAAAGAAAAACATTTGAGTTGAAATCCCTGTATTTTTGTGTTTTTTTTTCTCCCAGCTACAGTTTACTTTTCGATAACACAGCCGCCTTCAACTCTTTGACCTGATCATACTTAGACGCAGGAAGACACCAATTTATGCCATCACATCCGCATTATCAACATTCCACATCCATGTTGTTAACATTCCACATTAAAGCACACATCTTGTCTTACTTATAACATCCATATCGCATTTGGTGAGTTATTGGGACATCCCAGAATGCAATGTGGCACAAAGAAGTGTCATTCAGGATGGTAATTACTCAAAGGCAAAAAGTGGACCTTAAAGAAAAATGATTATGTTGAAGTTGTTATGAGATATGGATGACTCACAAAAACAAGTTGGAAGACGAAGAATGCCAAATTTGCAGGGCCCTTGTTTGTGGGAACTACAGAAGTTTTGAGACTCGATCTACTCCTCTCCAAAAAGTGAAAATGGCGATGCAGAAATGAGAAATGGTATTATTTCTATGACAAGATTTTTTATCCATATTTGGAAATAATATAATGCATGGTTGCCCGGCACCCTTGCCCAAAGGATCAGAGGTCCTGCAATGTACCCTGGTATATGAAAAGGTCTTCCATTGGATCTTTAAAGTCTTCCTCAATGCAGAACTGAAAAAGCTTTGTATCACTTTAAATTCAGAGAATAGTGTGCTGCATAATCCTGGTTCTCCTCCAGGCTGCACCAGAACATCAGTATTAGTCAGATTAATCTCCATCAGGAAATGAACCAAAGACAGCTCAGAGACGAGCATGGATGCTACTAACCAAGTTATTTTTGCACCTTTCTTTTTTCCTGCAGTCAATACCTGAACCCCCTATCATGACATTCTGTGCAGTGCAAATTCTTCCATGTCCACTCAGATAAGCCTTTGTTCCTCTGCATTGTTCAGGTTCACACGAGGAGCGAGAGGCCTATGCACGAGCTGGGATGACTCTTCGACAAGAGGAATCGGACCAGAAGATGCCCGATCTGGCCGTGCGCCTACGGATCAGCCGCTCGGCCTTCGTGGGTAGCAGCTTGGATGTGCACACAGTCGTGCGGAACAAAGGACATCAGCGCATGGAGCTCGAGCTGACGAGCGTGGCACGTGCGGTCACGTACACTGGGCAATGCGGCGTCGAATGCTGCAAGCGCTCGTGTGAAATGGTGGTGGAACCTGGAGAGGGTGAGTTGGGCAAACTATCCTCAACACATCTGATTCGATTTTGGATACAGTTTTTTTTATTTGTGTTTATCATTTCATAAAAGCAATAACTTGTGCTCAAAGTTATTTTAGAATTTGCTTTTGTAATATTTATTTATTTATTTATGAAATACATGATGCCATTGAAGACTTTTTAAGACAAGTGCAAAATACTTAAATATACCCACAACATCTTGAGCAACATTCATTTTTTGTGCTGAAGGAAATTAGAAAAACATTAACTGGAAATAATATGTCCAGATGTCTCTCTTTTATTCTGGAATACTTTTGAGACATCATGAAGTAGCCTCGAGATGCCGTGACCTAGACTCGACAACTCATGACCTCCTCTCGACCTACCAAGGCTTCACTACAACACTGGCTTTGAGGAGGTTACTGCATATGGCTCAGAATGTTTCTGATGCAAGATTGAGGCTCATGGAAAAGCGAATTCGCAGTGGGGCCAGAGATGGATACAACAAGCAATGGAATGAATAAAAAGCAAAATAAGGGATGAAACACAGTAACCTGCAAGTAAGGTTGGGTTAAGTAAAGTTAATGGGTGTATAAAACCTATGGATGATAACATGAGATGGCATTGCATCACCTGTTTGAAGCCCTGGGGGGTAGTGTTCTTTAAAAAAAAAAATTGTATACGAAGTCAATGTTGGTCTATAAGAGCTATCACATGGAACATATCATAAAGGGAGCGGGTGACAAGTGTGAGTGTGATTGAATAGCCTCAGTAAGGCCAATCAAAAATGGGAGAAAGGAGGAACCACAGAGATGTATGCAGTAACCCTGGATTTGGGGATTTTAACCATGAGGTGGTTAATAATAATAAATCTTATTGTCCCATATTCAGGGAAATTATTCTTTGGTGACACCGTAAGTTAACCATCATTAAAACATAAAACACAAAGGGAATAAGAAAACGAAATAAAAAAATATAAAATATAAAATAATATATAATAAATATAAAATAAATATAAAATATAAAATATGGAAGATGGACGAAGCAGCAAAATTGCTAGGAATTGGAATTTAGCATTTGAATTGCACATGGTACAAATAACTTTTTGAAAATTTTCTTCTTCATCCTACTTACACGAAAGCATCTCCCTGATTGCAGTTTTTCAAAAAGTCCGTTCAAGAAATGACTTTCATCGGTACACACCTGCACCGCCTTCCTTTTCAATGCTCACAAGTAGAGAGACTCCAGTTCCTATTTGAAGTATAAAAGTATAAAACATGTCCACTCAGACATATAAAACACATGGACACTGCTAGAATTTCCAGGAAAGAAGCCAGCATTTCAAAAAAAGTGGATCTGGGGGTGAAATAACGGGGGTAGAAGAGGTCAAGGTTTTGGATGGGGGAAGATAAGAGATGGTGGTGAACAGCTGTTTTAAAGACCTGGAGGGAGGAGTGGGATTGAAGAGAGTGGGGGAGTTTGTTCCAGAGGCGGGAGTAAAGAGGAATGAAAGAGTGAAGGAGAACAGAGAGTCTTGATTTTGGCAGTTTCACCAGAAGGGGGTTGCTAGCAGATCTTGTGCGACCTGTTGGAATATTTGGGGGGCAGATCACAGATAGAGCTGGGGGTGGAAGGGCAGATAGGAGTCGGTGGAAGACAGAAAGACCACCTACCTGCCTGCGGTGAGTGAGTGAAAGGCCCTCGGAGTTAGCTTCATCGCGGGAGATTCCTATGATTCTGAAAGCTTTGGTTTCAACAGCGTGAAGCCGAGCTATGTGTAAGGCAGGAGCACCAGCCCATAGGGGAGAGCAGCATTCCATTGAGCTGCGGTTGAAAGCCTTGTATGTGGTGAGGAGCTCAGGTGTGCCAAGGAAGGACTTCGCACGACGGAGGATGCACAGTCGGTGACTGGCTTTGGAGGCCAGCTTGGAAATGTGGTATTCCCAGGAAAGATCATGGCAAATAGTGAGACCCAAAAGCTTGAGTGACAGAACTTCTTGGAGAGGATTGTTCAGAAAGTAGAAAGGAGGGTTTTCCAGTCGGTCTTTTTGGAGAGACATAGTAAGAGTGTGAGATTTGTCAGGATTGAAAGACATGTTCCACTTGTTTGACCAGTCTGTGATTTTGTCCAGGTCTGCAGAGAGTGAGGAGGCTGCAGACTGCCGATCTGAGGGATGAGGAATGGAGCGTCTGAGAGTGGAGTCATCAGCAAAAAGATAGAGAGAATTTTCCAGAGAGTCAGAGAGATCATTGATGAAGACCAGAAAAAGCACAGGGCTCAGAACACTGCCTTGGGGAACTCCAGCCAGAACAGGAAGGGGAGATGAGAGAAACCCATTCAAGGCCACACGTTGAATATGACTAGAGAGGAAGTCTGCAAGCCATGCATGGAGATTTCCATGGAAACCATAGGAGGAGGGTTTGGTGAGCAGAGCGGGGTGCCAGACCATATCAAAGGCATGTGCTATGTCAAGGGAGACAGCTCTGATTTCCTGTTTCGCATTGAGGACCTCCATCCATAGTTGAGACAGCAGAAGCAGCATGTCCAGAGTAGAGTGACCTGGTCTGAAACCAAATTGATGATCAGAGATCAAGCCATTGGAGATGAGGAAGGATTTGATATCCGAAGCAATGATGGATTCCATGACTTTGCTGATAATTGGGAGAAGGCTGATTGGTCTGTAGTTGCACGGATCTGTTTTTGCACATTTTTTGTGTAAAGCGGTAATGTTGGCTGATTTCCAAGCTGAGGGCAGATGACCTTGAGCAAAAGAGAGGGTGAAGAGAACAGACAGAGGCTGTGAAAGAGCGGCAGAGCAGGATTTTAGGACCCGTGGGCTGATGCCGTCTTGTCCAGCTGCAGAATCAGAGTCGACGTTTGACAAAAACTTGTCCACATTGTCAGGAGAGAAGGACACAGAGTCCAGGAGCAGCTGGGTACGACTGCGTACGGTGGGCGCAGAGAGGCACGGATTTGGGACACACGATTTTGAGGCAAACACAGAGTTGAGGCATTTAGCTTTTTTATGCGTGGAGTCAGCTGTGTAGCTGTTTGAGGTCAGGGAGGGGTGGAAGGGGAACATACACCAGAAACAGATTTGACCAGACACCACCAGCATTTGGAAGATGGAGACAGATTTGAGAGTTCAGTCTTGAGAGTGGAGAGATAGTGCTTCCTGGCACTCCTGAGGGTAGACACACACTTGTTCCTCCGAGCTTTGTGGAAGAAACTGAGATTGACTTCCGTTGGATTTGCCTTCCAAGAGGCAAAGGCAAGTTGTTTCAGGGGAACTGCCTCACCACAAGATTCAGTGTACCATGGATGGGAGGAAGGGTAAGACAACTGAAGATGAGATGGGATAAATCTGTGCATGAGAGAGAGCAGTTACTTTGGAAGAATTCCCAGGAAGAATTGATGTCAGAGGCAGTAGAGATGGGAGACCAGTCCAGATGATTGATGACTGCTTGAAGACCGTGCCAGTCAGCCTGAGTGAAATGCCAGACTCGTCGGCGCTGAGGAGGCTCTCTGAGAATGGCGAGAGAGATGTCTACTTTAACAAGCACATGATCAGAAGAACCGATTGGAGCAGAAGAAGAGCAGCAGACATTTGCAGGGAAGTTTGTCATAATCAAGTCTAGAAGAAAAAAATGCTCCGTTGAGTGAGATCTGGGTCGGGAAATTGACAGATTGTGTCAGTCCCAATGAGTCACAGAAGTCCTTTGCTGAGGTGCCATGGCTGGTGAGAGAGGAACCCACACCCAGGCAGCTGGCATGATGACAATTGAAGTCGCCACATACGAGGAAGAGAGAGTTGGGATGAGTATATAGAAGTTGGTCCATGTTATCAGACAGTGACATGTAAATGGAGTCATCACTGTTTGGAGGACGGTACAGAACACATATGAACAAAAGGTGGGAGTGGAGAGGAAGCCATAGCCAGAGTTACTCCTGGGGGTCGGGTGGAGAGAGGGCAGTGCAAGGAGAGTGAGGAAGAGAGTTTTTGATAAAGATAGCAACCCCACCACCAGGACGAGGCTCAGGTCTATCATACCGGAGGAGGGAGTAACCAGGAAGAGATATTAAGGAATCAGAGACTTCTTGAAGGAGGAAAGTTTCTTTTAAGCAGATCAAGTCTGGATTGTCAGAAGCAACCTGAAAGGAAAGATCAATCAGGTTTGAGTGAAAGCCCCGGATGTTTGAGGTCCATACCATTAATGGGGAGAGAGGGGGAGCATTGGGTGCAGGACAGGGGAGGGGAGGGGTAGGGTCAGATGAAGGATGAGAGGGGGAGGTAGGAAGAGCAGTTGATAGTGTGTCAGAGATTACAGAAGAGTTACAAGAAAGGGAAGGATGAGGACGAAAGGTTTGATGGTGAAGGGATGAGGCACAGTGAGGGGTTCTTTGAGGAGGGGCAGAGGAAAGTAGAAGGTTGGGGGAGGTGGAGGTATGAGATAGAAGGGAGATGAAGTGGGAAGGAGGCAGCTTTGAGAAGGAGGTGGGAGGGGGGATAATTGGAGAGCGATGGTAGGGGGGGGGGGGAGATTTGAAGGGGAGGGGTTGGTGGGGAGTTTTGAAGGGGAGGAGTTAGGGGGGAGTTTAGGAGGGGAGGGGCAAGGGGGAAGTATAGAAAGTGGATGATTCATGAAAGACGAACATTGATAACAAATTGGGTTTATTGTGATTTTCAAGTTAGAGATCCGTTTAAGAACGATGGAGGAGGCGTGGAATGAATGAGAATTTAGAGCATGTAGTGATTTAGAATTATAAGAGATTTAATTTTTTTTTGAAGTGGAATGAGTTGGAGAGGAAATTGAAAAAAGCCTTTTAAATAGGAAGAAAAACAGCGTGTTGTAATATACCCCTGAATAAAACACTGCAGTGGAGAGTTTAAACATATTTAAACAAAACCGTGAAGAACAATCTAATATTCACAAAAATACCAACGTGGAGAGGGAGCTTAGAGGGACAACCACGAGTCATGTGAACAGGGCGAAAGGTGTCAGCAAAGTTCTAAACAGAACTCTTTCAGAATACAAGACTTAATGCCATCTGGACCACAAGCCTTCCTTTTACTCGACGTCCTAAAACACCTCACAACATCAGGTTCACAAATTTTTATATCGGGTCATTCCTGGTGGAACTCTTTCCCATATATCAACTTTGCTTTTGTTGGGAAACGTAGGGATTTGCAATGACGATCAACTTCGTTCTAGTTTTCACTTGTGGTCAGATCATTGAGGCTAAAAGTAAAGGCAGGTTTCAAAGTTTGGTGATGCAGAAGTGTTTAGAGGTTTGCGATGACGCATCAGCAATTCCCTGTTTTGTTACAATCCATGCAGCAATATTATTTGAAGGGAGGATGAAGGTTTCAGTAGATTCTTTATTCGTAACAAAAATAAAAGTTTATTTATTAAAAATTAAATTTTAATTAAATCTATTTCTTAATTAAATATTTTTTCATCTCTTAACTCCTGCACTATAGTGTGGCATTTGTAGAATGTTCTAAACTACAATTTTTTGGAAACCAATGTCTTATTTGCCATTCCCATCTCAGCATGTAAGATGGTGGCATCTCAAGTTCAAGTCCCAAGTGCAATGTTGGCTGTGATTCATGTAAAAGTACACTGCCATCTCCTAATGTCATTGTTGATTGCATATACGAAGTTTCATTTGAAAATGTAAGTTTTTTTTTGAAAAATAAATAAATTTTTAACTATGAAAAATTTGGAACATTTGAAAAAAAAAAGTCATTGTATTTTTTGGTATTTGACCCTTTCATCCCACCTCAGGTTTGCAGAACCAAAAATAGCAATGCTCTCGCACCTCCTTGCCATGTGGTGATCAAAACTACCAGATTTGGTCAATTTCTGCACAACCGTTGTTTTGGAGGAGATAACGTGACGGATGGACGGACAGATGGACAGGCCGACATACAGATGGAGCCAATTACAATATCTTCCCCCTTTTTTTTTTTTAAAGCATGGGGATAAATATTTCGCAAGTTTCTTCAGGAAAATGCAGCCCAGACTGAAATTGTTCTTCAAGGATACCGACCGAGTACACATCATAACAGAGAAGAAGCGTTTGGTCGACCGACCAAAACTGATGTATAATCACCCAATTTCACCCACAGTGGTAATGGGAATTTCATCCACAGTCTTTCCTTTTGTAATCGTGCCTGTCCATTCCGGTGCCTGCAAGATTATTTTGCATCTGTTGCACAAATTACAGCCGAGTAAGACCTATTAGAGTGCATTCTGTCAGTGAAATCTGTCATTTTATCTCTCGTTTGGCAGCCTCTAGATTTGATGAGCCTTTACCATCTGCTTTTCCGATTCCTTGTCGCATCATGGCTGCATCATTCCACTTCCTTGTGCTGTTGCATCTTTGATTTTATCCTGCTCAAGGAGCTTTATTATGCTGTGGGCCTTAATGGTCAGGTTCAAATTTAATGGTCAGGCAGTTTAATGGTCTTTCTCCATGTTGTATGATTTTGTAATTTGCGTATTTTTTCTTCTCTAGAATTAAATAATTTTGCATTTTGACACAAACAAGGACGACCCAACTTTTCATTGGTCTACGACGACTACTACTACTTTAGCAGTCCCAATTATTCTCACGTTGTTTTGGGACTGGCTGGGAAACTTTTTGAGGCCATCTTTAATGAACTGACTGGCCAGACCTGACATTCTTCTGAAGGTACAAGAAATCCCCCCAGGGTGCCGAAATAAGTTGCCAACTCTTTGCGAATGATGGACAGACATCTTTAATGTCCAATAACGACCAACGCTGGCAGGCATGTCCTCCAGACTTAATGTTCTCCTGATGGACAGCAAATGTATCGATGTATCACCCCCGTCTGTGAAACAGCAGGTCGACAGTTTATAGCTGAGTCGAGATTCAAACCGAGGTTAGGCGACTCGAGTGCACATACTTCTTAGGCTACCCATACAACTCCTTCCATTGGTGCGTTTCCTATTTCGGAGGAGGCCGTTGATTATCTTCTTCACATTCATTCCAAATGCAAATTACAGTAACTGCATTGAGGCACAACTAACTTCAACAGCAACCATGATTATGCCTGCTGTGAGGATGCGAACGGTTTTTGCTTGTTGTGTGTGCTTTCTGCCGAAGGAATTACAAGTGTCGCATGATAAACTCCAGATTTGCATGCAGCGTGAATGGAAAACTTGTGCAAAGAAGCTTCTTTTTTTTCAATTAGAATACATGGAAAGACCCCATTTAAAATACACGGTTTCATTAAGGGAATTGTCAAGAAAAAAACCCCCCAATTTTGACAAAAGTTAATTGTTGGGGTTATACTTTAAGTGGTTTCTGATTTTGCTTTTCTTTACCAGTTTCTCGGGAAACCATGAGGATCAAATACGAAGACTACGCCGGACATCTGACAGATCTGAACCTCATACGAGTAACATCCTTGCTTAAAGATAAAACATCTGGAGAGTTGTTTCTCGAAGAAAGACACATCACAATGGAGATTCCAAAGTTGGACGTCTTGGTGAGTGATTATTGAGGTCAGCTTATCTCACTATTGTTTTTCAAGAATTCTGTCGGTTCTTGATATTTTTACGGCATTTATTGAGATAATGCATGGTCAGCGTTACATGTAAGTCAAGGTGTTTACTTTGCTGTGCTTAAATAAAAAATCCCGAGTTGTTGCCAGAAGTCAAGAAGTCATAAGACTGGGTCGTCGCATTTTTTCTTAAATGCAGATTGTTGGTGAGCCCATTGTTGGTCAGGAGATCAAAGCTGAGATGAGTTTCATAAATCCGATCCCCGTGAATGTTGCTCATGGAAAATTCCATCTTGAGGGAGAAGGACTCTCTGAAATGCAGATACTTCCATCCAGGTGAGCAACAATGACCTAACTCGTGGCAGTAGAAGCTTTTGGTCAACCAAGAGATTCAGTTTGGCATCCTAATGAATTTGCTTCTTCTTCAAATTACAATGGAGTAACTATTTGTAATATCTCTAATTTGATAACGTGTTAATGCCTCATCTATTGTTTTTGTACAAAACGTCTTTGTTGTGTACATGGTTAATGTATAATCAGAGGATTTCTCCAAAAAGTCATACTTTTTGGCCACGTTCTTTTTTGCATGCTCTTTTTGAGAATTACCATAGGATTTTGAACATTCTCCTTTAACGGCCACAATTATTCCCATGTTGTTTTGAGGATGGCCGGGGGACCTTCGCCCAAGTGTTTCACGAACTGGCTGGCTAAACCTGATGTTCGACTAAAATTAGGGCAGGAATTTAGAATGTTTATGGTGCCTGCGATGGCTCGCCTACTCTTTGTGAAGGACGCTGTGGGATGTTTAATGTCCACCATCTAATACCGGCAGATAGGAGCCCGTTTAATGCTTCTTCCTGAACTTTTTGAGCTTTGACAGACAGAGACAGACAGAGACAGACTTTTTGACATTAGCTTGTAACCAGTGAAGAAAACCTACCACAGCCACGACTGCAACACTTTGGGTGATGTTTTTCTCCCGAAAAGTTTTAAACCCAAAGCTAGAAAGCTATCTGGCTTGAGCAAGTGTCAAGAAGAAATGAAGAAAACTTCCAATATACGTCACACTCCATCTTTTTCCATGGTTTGAATTTCACCAGAGCTCATTAAATTCTGCAGACAATTTCACACCATCGACAGCTAAAAAACACATTTCCAATGAAGAAAAATTATCAACAGACTTCACACGAAAGAAAAGCCGCAGTTGTTTATAACATTAGATATGACAGGGATTTTTAGACATTTTCTTAGTGTGTGTAGCCAGATACGCTTGCATATGGGCTACGTCAAGAACAATGGTGTTATGAAACAATAGGCTACTCCGCTACTGTATAGTCAAATGAATGATACAGTGCAATCTACCACTCAAGGCACACCGTTCGTAGAATCTCATCGGTTCACAAGTAGAGTTTATAATCGAGACAGTTTGATAATGCAGAAAGATAATCAGGATCGGTGGCGAGTGCCATAATTCGTGGCTCGAACGTCCGCTTTGAGTTGTTGTTGTTGCCCCAGACAGTTCTCTCGACCAAGACCGCGGCACGGAGACAGCCGATCAATCTCGCAGGAGCGACCCAGAGATACCCCACATTCAGGATGGTGTATGTCCGTCTTCACGAAGTCAGGGCCACGACAGAGAGAGAGAGAGACACACAGACACAGACAGACACAGACAGACACAGATAGACAGACAGATAGACAGACACAGATAGACAGACACAGACAGACAGAGACAGACAGACAGACAGAGACAGACAGTGACAGACAGTGACAGACAGTGACAGACAGTGACAGACAGAGACAGACAGACAGTGACAGACAGTGACAGACAGTGACAGACAGACAGTGACAGACAGACAGTGACAGACAGACAGTGACAGACAGACAGAGACAGACAGTGACAGACAGTGACAGACAGACAGAAAGAAAGAAGGAAGCAGAGAGAGAGAAGCAGAGACGAGGGAGAAGGCCGGTCCATGTGGACCGATCGGCGCTCTGACTGTGACTATGCTTCCCTGACAAATCCTGGCAGCAGGGAAGAATGGGGAAGATTTGGCCACCAACTTGCGTTGGGGGTACAACCACCGTGAAGAGGTGACCCCCATAGTTGTCTGGAATAATGTATTTAGTATTGGTCCTCATTTCTGAGGAAGCTGCCATGGAGAGGATTGAGCATAGCATGGGTTGACTTTAAAAATGGTATGTGCTGCTTCCTTGCTTGATGCTCAGCATTTAAAAAGGAGAGAGCACGGACAAACAAACATAACTTGGCATTACTAGTGCTAGCTTTTATGGGCCAAAAGGCCTCATCCTGCATTTAAATTCCTTGGAAGGGAACATATATTAACTGTAAACTTGTCCCATAGAGTGATTTTATAGTTGGTCCAAAGTTTACAGCACAAAAGCAAAATATATGATGCGATCTTCATTTCACTTGCGTAGAACACAATGCCATGTTTCATCGTCCCTTCATAAGGAGAGTATGAAACAAATTAATGAAGGCAAAGTAATTCAAACCTACACCTGTTCTGGATCACCAGGCATTTCAGGCCACCTGTCTGAGCATGGTTTAAAAGAATTCGTGATCAATATGCCTCAAGCATGAGTTTATTTTCAATTTCCTGCGCATAATTGCCTGTAATGGTAATTCCAACAGTGGCAGGGTACGATTATGTTTAAGGATTTTGTAATTTCCATAAAAGGCACTTAAACCTGTGGCAAAATTCACTTTCTAATTCCCATCTTTACTTTTAATTGGTAGTGTGTGAGTAAAAGCAGACGACATGATCATAAAGTGAGATGTGAGGCAGATTTGGGATGTGGATTTACAGTAGTGATATTAAGCAATGTTGGCAAGTAGATTTTCTTCCACGAAAATGATGCCATCTAATTAATAATTCACCAAATGTCAATCTGTCTGTCTGTCCGTTCGAAGGTACCGCAAAAACGGCTCAACCGATCGCAACGATATTTTGGGTGGGTAATCCTCGGACCCCCTGGAGTAAAATAGGCTGTATTGTTTTTCCAATTTTCCAGTTTTTCCAAACACGATGGAACAATATTTACCGATATGAACAGTGATGTGGCTTTTGCTGAAATTCTACGTACCAGGAGAGAGTAGATTGACTCCTGACGAACTCTTCCTATATAAACGTGCGGCTCCGAAGTAACATGGCAGCGTGTGCAAAGCGACTGAGAAACAGGTGTAGCGGCCGCTTCCGTGTTACAGATTCGGCGCGCACTCTTCACACATAAACGTGCGACTGAGAAAGACGTGCAGCGGCCGCTTCCGTTTTGCAGAATTCAATCTTTTTTCAAAATGGGCGCCCTGTACTGTTTAGATTTTGATGATTTGCGTGTGATATGATTCAACGGATGTTTATTTGAATCGTCTAAAATAAAAAAGCCTTCAATTTCTGATATTTTGCCTTTTCATTTGGGCCTGCCAATTGAAGCCCCGCCCATAGGGCGGGTACCGTTGCTAGTCTATTTAATTTGCTTTTCAACAGTCCCACAGACATCGAATCTGGAGAAGCAGCAACAGCAACTGCAACTTTCACACCAAGCCTCTCGGGAGTCAGGTTCCTCTTCGTCAAGTTCCAGTGCAACCGGATAAAAGATGTCCAGAAGAAAATTAGACTTATTGTTCAATCAAACTGATGCTTTCCTGGCTTTGTGTGCATCCATTTAACTGTCAGTTGAGTACATTTGAGATATTTTTGTAATTCTATAATTTGCTGATAGTCCTTTCTATTTCTCAACGGCTTATGTCTCTTGTGTCTATGAACTGCGTTGTTTCCTCGGACACTCAGATAGATGATGAGTAATTTTCTGTACTTCTTGTGGTCTTTATACAGCACTCTCAAAACAAGTTATACCTTCAATGCCCTATAAAGAATCCTCCCCAAAATGAGCTTTTTTATATCGAACTTTGTGAACAATGTCTCACACATGTTCCGACAATAAACAACATGATGTATGCACCAATTGTAATTGTAAAGTGAATGTAACTTACACTGGCCAACGAGTAATTTTCATCAGATATAATTGTAGGTAGGGATGCTGATTTCATCAGATATAATTGTAGTTGGGCTGGATAGTTCTTGCGATGCTGATTCCAAATCTGTTTCTGGTTTTCCTCCAGCACGTAGAAGTTTTCGTGATGAGACCGTGATTATCAATAACCTTTCAAATTCGATCAAGCCTGGTGTTGGCTTAGTGGTTAGGGTGCCGGCTTGGGATTCTGGGTTCCTGGGTTTGAATCCTGGTTGATCACTGAATTAACGCCAGGGGGGTTGACTCAGCCTGTCATCCTTCTGAGGTCGGCAAATTGAGTACCAGTTCACTGGTAATTCCCTGTGTGTCGCAAGAGGCGACTAACAGGGTTGGTGGCAGGAAGAGCATCTGGCCATAAAACATTGCTTCAAAAAAAGGGGACCACGGTGCCCGAAAAAGGCCAACCCCCGCTCTGCGGGGAAAAATGGCCTCTGAAGGTGGTATATATATATATTTCAAATTCGATCGGTCTCATCACTAAAACTAGATGTGCTAAAGGAAAACCAGAAGCTTATTTGGAATCAGCATGCAGAACTAGTCCAGAAAAAGTGTGTTTGCATATTTGATGAGAGTAAAAAGTTCGATTCTGTCGACCAGTGTTATCTGCTTTTTCCCAAAGGGCACAATCAACCAACTCAGCCAACTTGGCCAATTTTGAAACAAATAGGATCAATGGATAATCCCAAACACGTTAACTTTTTTTAATTAAAGGACAAGACTCGTGGAAGAGCGAAAAGATGGAATCCATCACGACGCAACATAACGAAAGGAAGAGTAGAGAGAGCGAGGGTTGGTGGACAACAACAACAGATTTGGACAAAATAGAGGGAGACTTGGACAAATAAGGGGTTGTGAGGACGCTTAGGAGGGAAAACTGGGAATTTAGGAGGAGGTGTGCTTGGGGGAAGGGGATGGGTTGAAGGGGGTAGAAAAGATCATGGCTTTGTTTGTGTGATGATCTGAGATGGTGTTGAACAGCTGTCTTCAAGACCTGAAGGGAAGAATAATACTGTTGTGGTGGATGAGTTGGCTGGGTGATAATAACAAGCCGATTCGATTTTGGTTCAGGTCCGAATCTGGATCCGGTCTACCAGTGGATCCAAAACGTAAACTGTTCAGCCTGGTGCAGGTATGCACTCTACCGAGTGCCATCTAGTTTAATGTGATTTCCTGGTTAAAAAAAAAAATCAACCCTCAAAAAATCTCATGCCAATTAATTCACCATGAAGCACAAACTTGTACTGCGTGCATGATCGTTGAGAGGTATGCACACTCACCTCTAAGCTGTCTAGCCTGGGTTTGATTTCCGGTCCACCTACAAACTGTCGTCATGTTTCACAGGCAAGGTGATTGATTCATCAATGTGTGTGCCTTGGATGGACACATTAAACCAGGTGTGCGGTCTGGGTGGGTGGTGGACGATAAAGAGCCGACGGTGTTCTTCGTGAAGAATAGGCAAGCGATCGCCGGTGTAACAAGGCCAGAACACTCCCCAGTTCAAAACACTGGAGTGTGTTCAAACTAGGTTCAAATCACTGCAGTGTTTTGAACCTAGGTTAGTTGGTTTTGCACCTAGTTTCAAAACACTTATGTCAGGTTGTGTTACATGTTCATCACAATCCCCGGTTCAAAACACTCGGGATGAACGTCGGTTGAAAATGTGATGGAGGCGCTTGTATTAAACGAGACGTTAAGAATATGTGTTGAGCCTCTGTGTGATCCCTGATGCTTTCATATAATGTGTTATTCAGAAAACTTTGATGACATTTATATTGTTTGCCGTACAATGTTTATCGGAACTGAATGTTTTGAACTTGGCCAGTGGAATGATTTGAACTGAGGTTGAAAACATGGTTAGAACCAGGGAGTGTTTTTAACTTGTTACACCAGCACCATGGACAAATAACAAATTCCTTCCGATAGCAAACCGCCCAGTATGACTCTGTTTTGTCAGACCCAATATATATATATATATACATATATATATATATATATATATGTATTGTGGTGTATAGCAGGGGCACCCGGTGTTGCCCAGTGCTGTTCTAATGTTGTTGGCATTTCAAATAAATAAAAATTATATATATATATATATTATTGTGGGGGCCTAAAACACTTCCTTACACCCGTTAAGGAATGGGGTTGGTGATCATTTACTATTACCTTTCACATTGCTACAAAGCCTCAGGCATTATTGAGTGATTAAAAAATAATTCCCCCAAAAAATAAACTTTTTTTCTTCAGAATTCTCGATAAATGTTTCTGCCTAAAATACTCCCCGGCACTCACTAATGAACCGTTGAAAGTTTGACGAAGATCCGTTTGGCCATCGCTGAGAAAAATGGTAACACAGACAGACAGACAGACATCTCTCTTACAGTGTAGATATGATTTTGTATTGACATTGTTTGCTGAAGATTTTCTTGAACATTTTCCTTTTTTTTTTGGAACAATGGTTAACAGCAATTCTTTTATCCACTTTGTGATTGCGAAAGGAAATTTTTGATAGATGATGTGTGTTATTTATCACGCAATTCCAATATGAATGTATCCACGCCAGGAATCATCTATTTTGAAAGGATACATCCAAGCGGAAATGCCTTGAGATATTTTTATACAGGTTTTTTTTACCTTCACCTATCATCGGTTTTGATGCACTCAT
The DNA here is from genome assembly GCF_964187855.1 of Myxine glutinosa. Classification (NCBI taxonomy): domain Eukaryota; kingdom Metazoa; phylum Chordata; class Myxini; order Myxiniformes; family Myxinidae; genus Myxine; species Myxine glutinosa. The sequence continues at coordinate 35,680,162 of NC_136266.1, read as the reverse complement.
TTTATTTACTATTCTTTAAAAAAAAAAACAACATTTGACATCAAGTGTGCATATTTACTCCCACCAGGGAGTAATGCATTCCATCGTGTCCGTGTGTGCATGTGTGTGCGTGTGTGTGTTTTTGTGAACAAGATATCTGGAAACGTTCTGAACGGATTTGGATGAAAGTTGGTGGGATGATTGCCCTTGGGATAAGGAAGAATTGATTTTTGGTGAAGCTCAGGATATTATTCCGGATGCAGGAATTTTTTGAAGGGTTGTTTACCATTGGAAGATAGGGCTCATTTTTTTAACATTATCTTCTATATATTCTATATTTAACATTGTGATATGAAAATAGTTTTTATATTTGTTGTAAATGTAGTTTAAACTCGTGGTTATGCGTTAGAGCGGTGTATTTTGTTAGCAGCGTCGTCTTCAAGGTTCTTTTTTTTCTTCTTCTAATAAAGACATATTCTGTCATTTTAAAACCACCAAAGTGTGTATTCGGTTTCCCCGTTTCATAAAATGTATCGGTTGATATGTATAATGCTTTAAAACTGTTTGTTTTTGTTTTTTTTACCTCAGAAGAGACATCAACATTTACCTCAGCGAATGTCAATCGCGGTGTCAGTATTTGATGAACTTATAAAGACGTAGGTGAGTTATAAGTGTGACGAGCATGTGCACGGGATTCTTCCCAGAAGAATGAGTGGTCGCATTAGCTTGTACGACTTAAAATGAGCGAGTTTTGTTTTGACGTTTGGGCCAGTTTTACATGTTGTATCCCTAAGGAATGAAACGAACGTTTTCCTGGCTTACAATTTTATTTGAAGTCACACATGCCTCAAAATACACTCACTTATATAGGATTGAACGCTGAATCCGAAAATGTAAGTGAAATTACCTTGTTTTTTTTTTAACATTATCTTCTATATATTCTAAATATATATCTGTGCAGTGTCTGTCTTGTGTTGTCTTGTCTTGTGTTGTCACTGAACTACTCCCTCAAACTCTTGTGAAATCGTACTATTCCAACTTGACCCACGGCGGGAGTATCCGCTCTACTGAGTGGCGTTCTAGTTCCTTGCTTTATTGGCCGGTGGCGCTAACCCTGTGGCTTCGGATAAGTGAAAATCACAATTTTTTGCCTTCAAGTTATGGTTGTAAATCCATGCTAATTCTATGCGCAGAAATCATGTTCGCTCGTCTACGTGATACAAATGACTTCTGACAACTTCTAAATCCAATCAGAAAGTAAACAAAAAGACCATCTGCCAGTGCATCTTCAACAATAGTGTCGCATTGTGGTGTTGCCTGGTTTACTGGAATTTCTATGGCTCCATGTGCAAGTTCCATCACACATCACTGAAACTCACCCGGAGTTGACACTCCGACCATTGCGATCGTGAAGTGGTCATGCTCGTAGGATATCGATACCAAGAAGTTCATGTTGCGTTGTCATTCTTGTGTGAAATGTTAAAGCAGACGGAAAAAGTACCCCCAAAAATCTTTTATTAGTCCTCTTTTAAACCAGAATTGTCATGGACTGCTCAAAGGTACACAGCACGTGGACACGTTCATCGATCGTGTAAATAAATACAAATCTTTGTTGCCAACAGCTAGCTGATAAAGCAAAAATACTGCTCGGTAGAGGCAGGCTAGGTAACGATGTGTTCATGCCATTCTGATAACACGGTCTTATTTGAAATTTACACCACGTTTTATTTACAATCGGTGAAACGGAGTGACAATTTACAAACACGGCATCGTGATTGCTCCGAAAAGTTCCTGGGGGGGATAATCACATGGCATTTCTCAAAAATAACTATTTCCAAGCGTTTTAATGTACATTGCACTATGAAAATCGTGGCGAAACATTGAAACATTTGGTTTAATATGCTCGTTACAACGTAGAGGTATTGTCATTTTAATAGTGCTGAAACTCCAATTTCCTCGTGGTCTGACTGTCATACTTTAATTGTCGAAAACTTTTGATTATTATTATTTATTTATTTATTTTACTTGGGCTCATTCAGTTGTGTTTCCGAACGATGATTGCTGTTGTCCGTATGCTAGCATCGCTCTTGGCGGTTTCCGTGAGAGCAAAGAAGTTTATCGTTAATTTATAGATTTGATTCAAGAAAGAGCGTTCTTCAACTTACGGGATGGCAATAGCAAAAGGAAGGTGCAAATTAAGGAGAAATGAAAACACAACGTGGTGGCTTCTAACAGCTGTTAATCTGAAAGGTTGTGTATGCTATAATAATCTTTCATTTCACAAAATGAGAGGATGCATGTCTTCATGAGAGTATTTTTGGCACAATATTGCAAACCGACATAAAATAGACCAGATATTTAAATAACTTTAAACGTTTGCCAGATCACACAATGACAACAATAATTTCACTATGTTAAAGATGTCACCATATAAAACAAGACACAGAAACTCTAAGGAAATGAAAATAACTTTGCTATGATCTTCCTTTTTGTATAATAGTAAAAGTGATAGATTTAAAACAGGGTGAATAGAATTCTACAATTATAAAGCTCGTTTTGATTTCTTTTCTTTTTTTACAGCACAGTAGGCAGAATTTCTTACATAATCTAACCAATGTCCAACACTCCGCCAGAACCAAACTGTCTGTTCAGTTCTTCCTGGTTTTTGACCAAATGACATTCAACAGTGTCTCTCGTCAGATGAACATGATGAAGATTTCTCAACCTTCGATGCCCAGACTCTCAAAAGTTAACGATGGTGATGGCAGCGAGCAGGGCGAGGGTGAGGCTCATCCTCGAGTGGCTGTCAGCAGAACCTGTGAGGGACACCATGGAACTAGATTTAATCATGACCACAAGTCATTGGTTTGGCCTTTTTTGATATGGAGTATAATTTAGTCATGTATATTTATACACTGTTAAGTATCACAAACAAACCTTTATATTTAGGGAAAACAATTGCATGAACAAAGAGTATAAGGTCCCAACGGATCTCAAAAATAAAGAAATAAATAAATATTTCAATAAAATGGCCAGTACTTTTCGCATCTCAAAAATAAATAAATAAATATTTCAATAAAATGGCCAGTACTTTTCACATCTCAAAAATGAATAAATAAATATTTCAATAAAATGGCCAGTACTTTTCACATCTCAAAAATGAATAAATAAATATTTCAATAAAATGGCCAGTACTTTTCACATCTCAAAAATAAATAAATTAATATTTCAATAAAATGGCCAGTACTTTTCGCATCTCAAAAATAAATAAATAAATATTTCAATAAAATGGCCAGTACTTTTCACATCTCAAAAATGAATAAATAAATATTTCAATAAAATGGCCAGTACTTTTCACATCTCAAAAATAAATAAATAAATATTTCAATAAAATGGCCAGTACTTTTCACATCTCAAAAATAAATAAATCAATATTTCAATAAAATGGCCAGTACTTTTCGCATCTCAAAAATAAATAAATAAATATTTCAATAAAATGGCCAGTACTTTTCACATCTCAAAAATAAATAAATAAATATTTCAATAAAATGGCCAGTACTTTTCACATCTCAAAAATAAATAAATCAATATTTCAATAAAATGGCCAGTACTTTTCACATCTAAAAAAATTAATTAATTAATATTTCAATAAAATGGCCAGTACTTTTCACATCTCAAAAATAAATAAATCAATATTTCAATAAAATGGCCAGTACTTTTTGCATCTCAAAAATAAATCAATAAATATTTCAATAAAATGGCCAGTACTTTTCACATCTCAAAAATAAATTAATTAATATTTCAATAAAATGGCCAGTCCTTTGCGCGTCTCAAAAATAAATAAATATTTCAATAAAATGGCCAGTCCTTTTCGCATCTCAAAAATAAATAAATATTTCAATAATATGGCCAGTCCTTTTTGCGTCTCAAAAATAAATAAATAAATATTTCAATAAAATGGACAGTCCTTTTCGCGTCTCAAAAATAAATAAATATTTCAATAAAATGGCCAGTCCTTTTCGCGTCTCAAAAATAAATAAATTAATATTTCAATAAAATGGCCAGTACTTTTCACATCTCTAAAATAAATAAATAAATATTTCAATAAAATGGCCAGTACTTTTCACATCTCAAAAATAAATAAATTAATATTTCAATAAAATGGCCAGTACTTTTCACATCTCTAAAATAAATAAATAAATATTTCAATAAAATGGCCAGTACTTTTCACATCTCAAAAATAAATAAATTAATATTTCAATAAAATGGCCAGTACTTTTCACATCTCAAAAATAACTAAATCAATATTTCAATAAAATGGCCAGTACTTTTCGCATCTCAAAAATAAATAAATAAATATTTCAATAAAATGGCCAGTACTTTTCACATCTCAAAAATAAATAAATAAATATTTCAATAAAATGGCCAGTACTTTTCACATCTCAAAAATAAATAAATCAATATTTCAATAAAATGGCCAGTACTTTTCACATCTAAAAAAATTAATTAATTAATATTTCAATAAAATGGCCAGTACTTTTCACATCTCAAAAATAAATAAATCAATATTTCAATAAAATGGCCAGTACTTTTTGCATCTCAAAAATAAATCAATAAATATTTCAATAAAATGGCCAGTACTTTTCACATCTCAAAAATAAATTAATTAATATTTCAATAAAATGGCCAGTCCTTTGCGCGTCTCAAAAATAAATAAATATTTCAATAAAATGGCCAGTCCTTTTCGCATCTCAAAAATAAATAAATATTTCAATAATATGGCCAGTCCTTTTTGCGTCTCAAAAATAAATAAATAAATATTTCAATAAAATGGACAGTCCTTTTCGCGTCTCAAAAATAAATAAATATTTCAATAAAATGGCCAGTCCTTTTCGCGTCTCAAAAATAAATCAATAAATATTTCAATAAAATGGACAGTACTTTTCACATCTCAAAAATAAATAAATCAATATTTCAATAAAATGGCCAGTACTTTTCACATCTCAAAAATAAATAAATAAATATTTCAATAAAATGGCCAGTCCTTTTCGCGTCTCAAAAATAAATCAATAAATATTTCAATAAAATGGACAGTACTTTTCACCTCAAAAATAAATAAATAAATATTTCAATAAAATGGACAGTCCTTTTCGACAGGCTTTTCCTTGTGAAGGTAAATTACTGATAAGATGATTTTGCCATCCCCTGACATTGCAATTTCCCCTGCTGTACTCTGTCTATCTAGCCTGCTGTAATTGCATGACCTTTAATTAGACTTATGACAACGAAAGCATAACGTTGACGTCAATGATAAAAAAGGAATAAATGTGCACAGACATGTTCTCTAATTAGGTATCCTTTATGGCAGGACATAAACTGTGGCTAAGTCGTACAAAGGTTTGCAAGAGATATTGATAAGAATGACTTTTTCTGCTTGAATTTTAATTATTATGAGTAAGATGATTCATAATGGTGGAATATGTTCTACAAACTTTAATCACTCCTCATTCTCAGATAGTACAGCAACTCTTAACTACAGAGATACTAAAAGATTTATTTGCGGAGAGAAATGAGGACGTCATATCATCGCAGTTAAAACTTCGGAACTTCTTGGATATATATCTCCCCTTCCCTTCACGAAATCAATGGAGATCAGAACAAACGCTTTTAGTAAATCTGGGCTACTCCTTGTAAATCCTGTAAGTAAAACTTGCGTAAATCTTGCGAAGTACTCCTATTGGGTGATTAATATCTAGAGCCGTTCGGTGAATGCCACTTTAAAATCATTTTATTGACACAGCAATAATTGCCATTAAGTTTGGCTTTTCGTGAAAATAATGGGGAAATTATGCAAAAGCATGGTCGATGAGTTTAGTGTTACAAGCAGTTAAACTACACTGAATTATCATGCACTGTGAACTCTATTAGAGTGTTTTGAAAAAGAAAAGTTCAAATCCTACTCGCGATATTTTTGTCCCTCATTAACCATCTGCTTCTCCATACAGGATGCCATATTTCCTTGCTTCTTCTCTCTCCTCCTCCTCATCATTCACCCCCCTGTTATATCCATGTGTTGTTCCACTACTCAACAGTCTACGTTTTCTTCCAACCTCTGTTACTTCCCTCTTCCATAAGCCAATATTTTTATATGAAAAAAATATCCACATCCTGTGTTTGATTTTGACTAAAACTGCTGTATTTAGCAATATTAGGGATATATATATATATATATATATATATATATATTGTTGCGAATATGGAATTTGGCCTCCATATCCGCTTGTAAATATTCCCCTATTTCTCCAATACTCCCCAACTTTCCCCAATCCCCCATTCCCTAGTCCCATTGCATGTAAATAACACTCAGTAGAGCCGACCTTCCCCTTATTCCCCCATTAAATGTCGTGCCCAGGTCCACCGCACCACACGTAGACAACTTTCGGACATCTTGCTAGTTATTCTTAATCTATGTCAGTTAAGGACTCGTTTCCATTAATTCTGACTCTTCGTTGCACCAGAATGTGATTATATGGCATCAGTAGTGAGTTTAGGACCTTTCCCATACCTCCTCCCATCTTCTTCCCCGTCTACAACAACAGAGGGGCGCTGCGCGGGGGGGAGTGTGCGTCCTCCCACCGGCTCGGTTCGCCGCCATCGACAATGCGCTCCAGACGATGCGCTCCAGACCATGCGCTCCACGGGGTTACCACGAAGGGGCTCCTTGTCAGCTCCTCGTCAGGGGCGGAGCCGGTAACCCCCCCCGCACGCACCCAATGAGAAGCAACGTGCCGATTCCACGAGGCGGAGCTGACGAGCTGAGGGCGTGTCACTCCCCGCCGGATATACGCGGCCACGTAGCGGACGTGACGTCAGATGCGCCCCCAGCTGGAGAAAGAAGGACCTGCGAGCGCTGAAACAGATGCGCCTGAGTTTGGAGAGGCCGGAGAAAGACCCGCCTGAGAAAGAACGTCACCTCTGAGCGCTGCGACGAGACCTCCCCGCATCTCTGGACCGAACCGTGTTGATCCTGCCCCGAGCCCAGGTGCACCTGGAGCCATCGCTACCTTGCCTTTCCTAGCCATCAATCCCCGTGTGAGTCAGCTTTGTCCCGTTTATCTGTCGTCTGTTGGGAATAATATAAGATTGTGTCTAAGTGCTTGTCTTTCTATGTTGTACCTCTCGTCCCTGTAATCTGACCTTCCGTAACGAATATAATCTCCTCCGGAGGTCTTGAGAACCGTATCCCTGGTGTCGTCATTTTATAACCCAGCCGGGTGTCTTCTTTTTCTTATTGAGCCAGCGTAACGCGACTTCGTCAACGTCGAGTATAGTCGGGTAATTTGTGCGGACACGACGGCCATTCCGCTCGGCCCACTTTAACATCAAAGTCGTGTCTGTAACAATTGGTGTCGAGGAGTGAGATTCGGACCCGGGACTAAATTAGTTAGGCCCAAATTTTGGGAGGGAAAATCGGTTCGGAGCGCGTACTGCGCTCGACAAAATCGAGCCGGAGCGCGGTCCCGCGGTTACTGCGCTCGCCGAAATTATAACGGAAAAAAAAAAAAATTTGGATTTGTTTTACGAAACTCGAATTTTGCAAGTCGCGCTATGGCGGATCAAGACGGCTGGGGTCCGGTAGCGGAGAGTGAAGCAGGGTCGGTCCAGGACCAAATTGAGGGACATGAAGGACATGAGGAGAGCGAAACAGCGAGGGTAGCAGGCACGCAAAATGGCGCCTCGCAAGAGCGCGCGGTAGCCGAGCCCGCTGTATCAACGGGCTTTAACATGCAGCCGATTGACATACAGGCCCTCATTGCGCAGCTACAGGCAGCTGTACAGATGAGTATGGGGAGCCAAATTGAGCGATTGGGTGAGCGATTGGAGGGCCAAATGGGGGTAATGGGGAACCGGATGGAGGCTCAGAATGAGCAATTGGGGGTAATGGGGAACCGGATGGAGGCTCAGAATGAGCAATTGGGGGTAATGGGAAACGAAATGGGGGTAATGAGGGACGCAGCGAGGGGTACTGGTGAGAAGTTAGACAATAATTTTGAGAAGTTAGACAAAAATTTTGAGGGGTTAGACAATGGGATAAAAGAGGTGAGACATGGGTTAGAGGGGGTAGAAAATAGAATGGCTGCCCAGGAGAATCAAATAGAGGGAGTGAAAAATGGGTTAGAGGGGTTAGAAAACAGTATGGAAGGCAAATTGAGGGACATGAGGGACCAAGCGGAAAGGGAAGTTAAACAAATGGAGCAGCAGATAGAGGGGGTCAGAATGGGGGTAGAAACCAAACTGGATGCTCACAGGGAGGAAATGGAGCAGATGAGGGTGGCATCTGGGCAGGAGATGCAAGTGATGGGAGAAGAGATCAGAAGAGGTGTGAGTGAGGAGGTCGGAGGAGTGCGCGAGGAGGTGAGGCACTGTAAGGAGCACATGGAGAAGGAGGTGAGAAAGGGGACTGTAAAGTTACAGGGGGGCATAGAGGTCCTGACGCAGGAGGTGGAACAGCTGACGGAGGGACAAAAAGGACTAACGGAGCAGGTTCAAAGGAACACTGCGGTATTAGGAGGGTTAAAAGCGACACAAAACGACATAAAAAACGACTTAATAGCGACAAAGAGGGAATGTCAGATGGTACGTGAGGGACTGACAACAAGGCTGGACGAGGTGATAGAGGTAATGGAGACGAAGGACCGACAGGTAAGGACGCACATGGAAACGGTCAAGGTAGCCTTGGAGGACGAGCTTGAGGAGACATACCAGGGAATAAAAGAGGTGAAGCACAAATTAGAAGAAGTGGAAGAAGGGATGAGCGAAATTAAGAAGCGACGGAGAGGGGATAAGAAAAAGATAAAAGAGGAGATAAAAGAATTGGTCCGAAGTCTGTGTTTGGATCGTGATGATGTGCTCATTAACCGGATGAGGGATTCGCAGGTGATGGAGGAGAAGCGAAGAGGAAGAGGACCCGGTGTAAGTGGTGACCAATATGGTCGTGCGTATGATGCGCCAGGTGATTTAAGAAGATTGGGGGTCGAGATGGACCCGGGTGTTCGTGAGAGGCCGTTGGTGAGGTGTGTGACAGGTCTGGTGTGCGAAAGAGGAGGTGTGCGAGAAAGTCCGACTCTGGGGTGTGTGAGGAAAAAGTGCGTGCCAAGGAGTAGTGAGGGTGCTGGCGAGAGTGAGTCGGTCGTAGCGCGTGTGCGAGGGGGCACATGGAAGCGCGGTGTGGTAAGTGTTGCAGAGGGTGTGACGGGAGAGTGTGCGCGAGAAAGGTGTGTGACGGACAGGTGCATGAGGAAAGAGTGCGCTGTCAGAAGTAAGGAAGAGTGTCCACCTGTGGTGAGTGTTACAGAGGGTGTAACGGGAGAGTGTGCGCGAGAAAGGTGTGTGACGGACAGGTGCACGAGGAAAGAGTGCGCTGTCAAGAGTAAGGGTGAGTGCGCTGTCAAGAATGGAGGTGAGAGTATTGAGAGTGACAAGGAGAGTGAGTTGGTTATGACAGGTGAGCGAGTATGTACACCTGGGATGGAAGGATGCACACCTGGAATGGTAGAGCGTGAGTGGGAATGCACGCTGGAGTTGGTGGTGAGGCACGTGGTTGGGTGTGCGAATGAGGGCACACCTGTGATTGTCACAGAGGAGGTGACCGAGGAGGGGGCGCGAAGCGGTGTATTGGTGAGGTGTGCGAGCAACGAATGTGTGCCAAAGTGTTCGGTGGTCAGGTGTGTGACCAAGGCTGTGAGTGGAATGGGTGTACCTGGGTGTGTAAGGAAAGGTACGAGGAGCATGGGCACGGCTGGGTGTGTGAGCAAGGAACGGGCTTCGGGGTGTAAGCATGCAGGTGAAGCATCGACATTAAACGGGTTAGAGGTTAGGTCGACTTTTAGCCGAATCGGGCCCTCGGTGCATGCTGGGCCTCGCTTTGAATGGCCGCGTCCGTGCTCCACTAGGCGGAGCGGGCAGCCCGATAGGAAGGGTCGTTATGGCGACCACGTTCTGTTGAGACGTGCCGGCAGGTCGAGATCGGGACATTGGATGGCTCCACGCCGAGGTGGTGCGTGGGATCTCGGCCCGGGTAAGCCCCCGTCCCTGCCCCGAATGCCGGACGCATCCAGCCGCTGGCACAAAACAACCAGCATCCATTGCTTGGCTTTACGAAGCCGGGCTTTGGACAGGGATTGGCGCACCGAGAGGTATTAGTGAGTCGACTGGGTGATGAGGTTAGTGTATTGGACCCAAAATTAGAGAAAAAACAAAATTTGATGATTGGCAAGGGATTGGCAGTAGTGATTGGCAGATGATGGGTAGTGATTGGCAAATTTTTAATTTGTTGCAATTTGATGTGCAAAATTGGTAGTGAGAGACCCCCGATGGGGTGGGATGGCAAATCTGCCACCCTTCCCATGCGTGGGGGCAAAGGAGCAATAGCTTATGGGGTGTATGGCAGTGAAAACTAGCCCGGGTGGGTTAGGATATTGTGTGTAGGGCCCTAGAAGATGACATTAGGTGACGTTAAGATTAGTTAGTGACTGATACCTGTAGTGGGGACGCAGGTAGATTAGTATGGATGATAATGACGAGGGAGCGCAATAGTTTAAAGGGACGACTGGGAAGCGCAAGTTTCAGAAGGGAGTAGTTAGATGAGATGATGCCGTGTGTGTGTGAGGATGGAACAGGTGTGATTGCACAGGTGTGCAACTGGACAGGTGTGTGGAGCAGTGTGTGAGTAGTGAGTGTGTGGATCAGCGCGAATGCGCTTGGGGAGAGAAGGGTGCAGGTGGCACCAGGTGTGAGAGCACAGGTGTGCAAATACAGGTGTGTGGAGAGAGTTGGAGTAAGTGGTACGGAGTGGTGTGCATGGTGCGAAGGTGTGGATGGGGGAAGAGTGGACCCCTTTCACGAGTACCCGGGGCGGGTAGTGTAAGTGTTAGGTAGAGGGTACAGGTAAATTGTGGTTGGATATTGGCATCTGTGGTGCGGTTGCAGAATGGTGTTGTGGATGGGTGCATTAGTGTTGTGGAAATGGCTGGGCGTGTAGCCTGTTAGTGTGTGTAGTTGGTTGGGCACTCCACCACTGTGAGGATGTCGGCCAGGTGAGGCCGCAGGTGGGCTCTGGGAGCCGGTAGAGTTGTGGATGGGGCCCGAGGATCCGGAGGATGGACCCGGGTAGCCCAGTGCCAGAGAGGGCACCGAGTGGGGAGAGTGCCAGAGGGCCTTCCCCAGGTAGTTAGGTTAGGGTAAGGAGCAGGTAAGCTCGGAGGCAACCGCAGTGGTGGAGGTGTGCAGGTGGGTAGACCCACTGGGAGAGGTACACGCCACAGCCCAGAAATTGTGCGAGGGCACCGGGAGATGAATCGGGGGAGTGAGACCCCAAATTGAAAAGCACCACAGTTTGGCCAATGGGAATTGGTTTTTAGAACCCATAGTGTAAGAGGGCCAATGGTTTGGCCGGAGAAAGACCCCGGGTAGTGTAAAGTTGTTAAAGTCATTTAGGAAATAGTTAGGATTGAAGAACCTGTCGCACCATACGCAGCCACTTACCTGTGGTGATGATGATGACTCCACACCTGTGTTTTCTTTGTTTGTTGCAGGAAATGAGATTGCTGTGTGGATTTGTGAGACGCATCACGACGTGGATGAGACATTGGGGTGATTCCATCTCTCCCTCCCTAGGAGGGACTGATGTTGAATTGGTAATGGCAAATTTTGATGTTGAGTTGGAGATGGCAAATTTTGATGAGAGTTGAAAATGGCAAATTTGATTGGTTAGGAGGGAGAGAAGACGAATTTGGTATATGGGAGGAACGGGGAAGACAGTAGGGATGTTTGTTGATTTGTAAAGTAGATGTTTATGGGTAGTGTTGTGTTTTGTGGATACAGTAAGGGGTAAGGGAGGGGCCATGTAGGTTACCTGGTGGGGGGGGGGGGGCGTACGATAGGAACGTACCTGTCTCACCTGGTTCCCATGTGCCCCCAGTGTGCATCACCTTACATTGCGTGCACTTTTGCGCCCTTACCACCTTACTCACTTGTCTGCTTCTTTTGTCTCCCACCTCCGAGGATCTGGCTTTGGGGTAGAGAGAGAGGAGAGAGAGGTGCTGGCTGCGCAGTTGTGGGCCTGCACTTTCGCTGTTTGCTGCCGGGATCGATACACCATATGGACCGCAATGTTTGTGGCCACCCACAATGGACCGCAGTTCGTTTGCGGCCAAGCACCACCCGGGGATGGACCTATGGGTCAACGTGGCACCTATGCCATACAGGTGAACCACTTTTAGTTAACACCAAGTGCACCACAAGAAGAGCAAGAGACACCTGCAGGGTTAGGGGTTGTCGAATTTATTTTTATTCCAATGAACAATGGTGACTGCACCGATTGGTGGTGGGGTGGTGCTTTTGATGCTCGGGAAGGGTGCTCTGCACGTTATTAAAGGCCGTCGGCCACAGAGCACTCGTGGGTTGGTGTATCGATGCTGGCAAGCGCGCTCTCTCTATGCATAACATCTGCATGTGTTCCTCCAAAAACAGGTCCTGGATCGTAGTGTAAATAGCAGCGTAGTCGTGTAAATAATGCTCCCTACCGGCTGTATGTTTAGTTTGCGAATTCTTTCCGGATTCGGTTATCCTGTGGGTGTGTTTCTGTGAGGAGAAGGGTGCAACGTCGCAGGGGGACATATTTACTCATTTGTGAATATCTGTAAAACTGTCGCACTCAGGGTAGAGTTAATAGTAGAGGGAACTACATTGCGTGCCACACTAAAGTAGGTAAAAATTTATCGGGTCGGGACGCCCCGAGGGTAGAGAAGGGTGCAATGTTGCGAATATGGAATTTGGCCTCCATATCCGCTTGTAAATATTCCCCTATTTCTCCAATACTCCCCAACTTTCCCCAATCCCCCATTCCCTAGTCCCATTGCATGTAAATAACACTCAGTAGAGCCGACCTTCCCCTTATTCCCCCATTAAATGTCGTGCCCAGGTCCACCGCACCACACGTAGACAACTTTCGGACATCTTGCTAGTTATTCTTAATCTATGTCAGTTAAGGACTCGTTTCCATTAATTCTGACTCTTCGTTGCACCAGAATGTGATTATATGGCATCAGTAGTGAGTTTAGGACCTTTCCCATACCTCCTCCCATCTTCTTCCCCGTCTACAACAACAGAGGGGCGCTGCGCGGGGGGGAGTGTGCGTCCTCCCACCGGCTCGGTTCGCCGCCATCGACAATGCGCTCCAGACGATGCGCTCCAGACCATGCGCTCCACGGGGTTACCACGAAGGGGCTCCTTGTCAGCTCCTCGTCAGGGGCGGAGCCGGTAACCCCCCCCGCACGCACCCAATGAGAAGCAACGTGCCGATTCCACGAGGCGGAGCTGACGAGCTGAGGGCGTGTCACTCCCCGCCGGATATACGCGGCCACGTAGCGGACGTGACGTCAGATGCGCCCCCAGCTGGAGAAAGAAGGACCTGCGAGCGCTGAAACAGATGCGCCTGAGTTTGGAGAGGCCGGAGAAAGACCCGCCTGAGAAAGAACGTCACCTCTGAGCGCTGCGACGAGACCTCCCCGCATCTCTGGACCGAACCGTGTTGATCCTGCCCCGAGCCCAGGTGCACCTGGAGCCATCGCTACCTTGCCTTTCCTAGCCATCAATCCCCGTGTGAGTCAGCTTTGTCCCGTTTATCTGTCGTCTGTTGGGAATAATATAAGATTGTGTCTAAGTGCTTGTCTTTCTATGTTGTACCTCTCGTCCCTGTAATCTGACCTTCCGTAACGAATATAATCTCCTCCGGAGGTCTTGAGAACCGTATCCCTGGTGTCGTCATTTTATAACCCAGCCGGGTGTCTTCTTTTTCTTATTGAGCCAGCGTAACGCGACTTCGTCAACGTCGAGTATAGTCGGGTAATTTGTGCGGACACGACGGCCATTCCGCTCGGCCCACTTTAACATCAAAGTCGTGTCTGTAACAATTTATATATCTATCTATACATACAGTATATATCTACAGTCACGTGAGAAAGTAAGTACACCCTATGCAAAGTTTTGACTATTTCAACATAGAGCGATTTGATCTTCATTTCAACAATATTGATAGATAAAGGTGAAATAATAAAACAAATATCATGAAACATTTACATTTTGTCGTCCATTGTATAATTTAAATAAACATAAATGTTAATTTCGCATGTGGAAAAAGTAAGTACACCCCTACATTTATCACTACTTCAAATACCTAAAATTAGAATCAGGTGAACCAGCTCAGGTGCAAATGATTAGAACATCGTTAGAGAGGATCTTGGAGGAACCTGTTTCATTTAAACCTCAGACATTTGGTTTGGTTTGCTCTTTGTTGTTGAAGTGTGCAGCGTCACCATGCCTAGACCAAAAGAGCTCTCTGAGGCCTTCAGAAAGAAGGTTATAGATGCCTATGAGTCTGGGAAGGGATTTAAAAAGATCTCCAAACAATTTGAAATCAATCATTTGACTGTCCGGAAGATCATCTACAAGTGGAGAAGAATCCAAACAACTGCCAACTTCTTCAGGCCAGGCCGCCCCAGCAAGTTCAGCCTGAGAGCAGACCGCAAGATGCTGAAAGAAGTCTCTAAGAACCCCAGAATGTCATCACGGGACCTACAGGTAGCTCTTGTCACTGTTGACGTCAAAGTGCACGAGTCTACCATTAGAAAGAGGCTGCACAAATTTGATCTACATGGGAGGTGTGCCAGGAGGAAACATTTGCTGTCCAGAAAGAACATCAGGGCAAGACTAAAGTTTGCCAATGAACACCTAGGCAAAGACCAGCACTTCTGGAACAATGTGCTCTGGACAGATGAGTCAATGGTAGAGCTATTTGGCCACAGTACCAGAAGACATGTTTGGCGAAAACCAAAGACAGCATTTAACCACAAGAACTTGATACCAACTGTAAAGCATGGTGGTGGAAATATTATGGTTTGGGGCAGCTTTGCTGCATCAGGTCCTGGGCAGCTCACCATCATAGAATCCACTATGAATTTTTCATTGTACCAGAGGGTGCTTGAGGATAATGTGAGGCCATCTGTCGGAAAGTTAAAGCTCAACCGAAGGTGGACCTTGCAACATGACAATGACCCTAAACATCTATCTATAATTCCAGTAATCTCTGTGTGTATGTTTGTATGTTTGTATGTTTGTATGTTTGTATGTCTGTATGTCTGTGACCGCTGTTTCTCGACAACCACGGGTCCGATATACTTTAAACTTGCCAGGTATATTGCTGGGGACCCGAGGATGTGCCTTTTCAAGGTTTCATATTAATCGGACAAGTAGTTACCGAGCTATGTCCAAAAAACGATTCAACCAATCAGAGAGCAGCGAGCTATCACGTGTGCCGAACGTGGCGAACAGACTCTGCCTCGGACGGCACATTTGAGAGCGTATTCATTTATTTCACGTTGGAAAACTATGTTGCCGTTAAACTATGTTTTAAAACTAATTAAAACTAATTTGCGATTCATTCGCTTTCCTGCGCGTTTGTGCAGGCGATGGCGATTTCTTTACCAAACTCCGCAAGCCGTTCGCTTTGGACCAAACCATTTCATGTAAATAGAGGGGGGGGATTGTCACCGTACTCGCAAGCCGTTCGCTTTGGACCAAACCATTTCATGTAAATAGAGGGGGGGGATTGTCACCGTACTCGCAAGCCGTTCGCTTTGGACCAAACCATTTCATGTAAATAGAGGGGGGGGATATAATTTTAGATATAGATATAGTACGGGCATGCCCTAGTACCAGTAAATCCACCAAGGAATGGCTGAAAAGAAAGAAATGGAGGGTTCTGGAATGGCCAAGTGAAAGCCCGGATCTAAATCCCATCGAGATGTTGTGGGGGGGATTTCAAACGAGCTGTGCATGCAAGAAACCCCGCAAACATCGCACAGCTGAAAGAATTCTGCATGGAGGAGTGGGCAAAAATTTCTCCCAATCGATGTCAGAGACTGGTAGACAGTTATAAGAAATGCCTACTTGAGGTTGTTTCTGCCAAAGGGGGCAATACCACCTATTAGAGCCAAGGGTGTACTTACTTTTTCCACATGTGAAATTTGCATTTATGTTTATTTAAATTATAAAATGGACTACAAAATGTAAATGTTTCATGATATTTGTTATATTATATCACCTTTATCTGTCAATATTGTTCAAATGAAGATCAAATAGCTGTATGTTGAAATATGTTGAAAAAGTGAAAACTTTACATGGTTATACCAGTTATAACCTTATATTATTAGTTAGTTATATAATATAGTTATATAATAGTTATATATAGTTATATAACAGCTCACAACTTATTTGTTATATTAGTTGTATTAGTTAGTTATAACTGGTATATAACCGAAAGATTTTCAGAGTCATAAGTGTATGCAGGACTCACTGCGTTGCCCTGATGAAGCCCCAACAGGGCGAATCCAGGTCGGTAACTGCGAATTTTTCATATACTTATGACTGTATCTGAACTAAGATCAAAATTATGCTCTGTCGGATGGTTCTTCCGAGAGCTTGACAGGCAGAGTGTACGTACATGACGGTGATGTCATTACATGCGCTCATTAAGCTGGAGAACTGAAATTATATTTAGATTGGTTACTCCCGGCTGCATCCAGGCGATTCCATATAGTGAGTGGATACCAAAGATAATGTGCCGTGTGGCAGACGGTGGTTATCGCTCCCATTAAGGTACAGCGAAAGCTGGGTGGGATACCTTTATGGCGGTTCACCACTGATGTTATGAAATTGCATAATAACTGATATATATATATATATATATATATATATATATATATATATATATATCATATATATATCATATATATATATCATATATATATCATATATATATCATATATATATATATATATATATATATATATATATATATATATATATATATATATATATATATATCATATATCATATATATATATATCATATATTTATATATCATATATATATATCATATATCATATATATATATATCATATATTTATATATCATATATATATATCATATATATATATATATCATATATATATATCATATATATATATATATATCATATATATATATCATATATATATATATCATATATATATATCATATATATATATATATCATATATATATATATCATATATATATATATATTGTGAGAAACCACCGGTGAAACCACCTGTTCTCACCCAGATTTGGTGCCCCGCCCACCGCGTGACGTGGCCTCCTTGGAGCCTCACGCGATCGGGAGGCGATTCGGCACGTGATTGGTGGAGAGTCGAGAGAGCGCGGTCGCCATCTTGTGCAACGGACGCGGCTCGAAGGCTCCGAGTGGGAAATCTCAAAAGGGCTTTCCTTGAATCCTCACGACAGCCGAGTTGGGCTGGTCGATTACAGTTCGGTATTTTACGAGCGAGTAACTCCGGAAGAGAACGAGTGATTCCCGGATCTCGTAGATTGGAACCGCGAGTGATTGCCTGCTTCGTGTTGGAGCTGCTGGCCGACCGTTCCTGCCGGCCTTGTGCGGTGAATTCCATCCTGTTACCCTCCGAGTCCCGGAGATCGTCGATTGGAGCCGCGAGTGATCTTACCTGCGTCCTGTTTGGAGCGTCTGTTGCCGACAGTTCCTGCAGGCTTTGTGCAGTTTATTCCATTTTGTTACCTTTCATGGTTTTGTGATCGAGCCAATAAAGCATCGTGCCTTACCCCTAGAAGGCCGATTAAAACACAATTGTGTTTATTGAGTTCTCTCTGTCCACTCCGTGGACTACTTGAAGCCCGGACATTAACGTCCGTATTCCGTGCTGGGAACCATTTCACAGCCGGGATCGCGACAATATATATATATCATATATATATATATATATATATATATATCATATATCATATATATATATATATATATATATATCATATATATACATAGTCATGGCCAAAAATATTGGCACCCTTGCACTTTTTCAAATAACTCACAATTTTCTCTAAAAATAAGTTGAAATGACAAAAGTATTTGGTCTCCACAATTCTTAATTTCACTGTTAACATTACAGAACCTTTGTTTTTGATTCAGAACTTAATATATCCTTTAAAATCAGACAATAAATAGACATGGCATTGACAAAATTATTGACACCCTAGACCTCATATTTGGGAGCACACACAGCCTTTGGAAAAAAAATAACTGCAGTCAAGCACTTCCTATAGCCATGAATAAGCTTCCTACACCTCTCTACTGGCAGTTTGTCCCACTCTTCTTGTGCAAACTACTCCAGTTCTCCCAGATTTGAAGGGTGCCTTCTCCCAACTGCTGTTTTCAGATCTCCCCACAGGTGTTCAATGGGGATTATATCTGGGTCTTAAACTTCCTGATAGCATGGTGTACGGTGGACACAGGAACATCAAGGTCTCTGGAGATGGACTTGTAGCCTTGAGATTGTCCATGTTTGGCTACAATCTTGTGTCTGACCTCCTCAGACAATTCTCTGGTTTTCTTTCTTTTCTCCATGCTTATTGCGGTGCACACAGTGACACAAAACAGCAGAATGACTCCTTTTTTCTATTTAAATTGGTCGAATGAGTGATTTTTATATTGCAGGCACCTGCAAATCACCATAGGTGAGTTCAATTCCAATGTAAAGGACAATCACCTGCTTGAAATCTAATTGTTTCTTACAACTTCTAAAAGGTGCCAATAATATTGTCTGGGCCATTTTAGGATTTCTGTGTGGAATAAGCTAAGATTTAGTAATTCTTTCAGCTTTTTTTTGGTTTTGTTCCACTGCAAACCAAAGAAATACAAATGTGGATACCAAAATATATTTTTAATTTCAACAATTTTCTGGAAGAAATGGTGCATTATTTGAAACAAGTGCAAGGGTGCCAATATGTTTGGCTACGACTGTATATATATATATATATATATATATATATATATATATATATATATATATATATATATATATATATATATATATGTATGTATGTATGTATATATTTATTTATTTATTTATTTATTTATTTATTTATATATATATATATACTGTGTATATATATATACTGTATATATATATTGTCATGTGGATGGCTCTGTGAAGACAGAACGTCCACGGAAGGATTTGAGCTTACTTGGAGGTGTTTCCAATTGATGGCGGATCATACGCAAGATGGAATGAAGAATGCCGACTTACCTTCACGGCCGCGGGCGTCTTCACCAGCAAACAATGAAACTCACACGAAAACGGAATTTAGAATGTACAACATTAATATTTATTAACGGAACCCGATAACAAACGACGCGACGATAACTAAATCCCCTAATGAGTGCTCCTATATACAGATTTGCATACGGACGAGGGAAGAGAATAAATTAAAGGAACTGTTGTGTTTGTGAATGCGCGTCTTATCTCTGTCTGCAGTCGTCCAGGCCCCAAACTTGCCGTCCGGACGCGGCTCCGTGCTTGGCGGGAAGGAGGCGTCAGTCCGCCTCGTTCGCACGCTGCCAGGCCCCAATGAGCCACCCGTTCTCCCAAGTCCCATCCGCCTGCGCGCCACAGGCCTTCTGCACGACTCAAACGGGTTGTGTCAGCTCGCTCCTCCGGCCGTGCCTGGATCCATCCACGTCTTCCTGGACTCGGCCCGGAACCGCGATGCACCCAACGTTTTCAACAGGGAAGAGAGAGAGAGTCGAGGGCGAAGGTGGCAAAAAATGGTAAGCGGTCGAGGGAGCGGAATCAGGAGGCAGCAAATGGAAAAGGGGTCTGGGCAGGAAAGAGGCCAAAACGAGAAGAAGAAAATGCCGGCGAGCGAGTCGTTTTGTCACTCGCGGTGTGTTGTCAGCGCTCTCTCCACCAATGGCCGCGTCACTTCTGTCTCATGCCATCAGTCGCTTGCCAATCAGTTTTGCTGCTTCCTTCCACTACACGGTGTGTACCCCGGTTTAGAAAAGGTACACCGTTTCCCTGCGCATCGTAAGAGGCGACTAAGGGTTGGCGTCAGGAAGGGCATCCGGCCATAAAAACATTGCCTCAAAAAGGGAACCATGATTGTCATGGGGCCCGCAAGGCTAACCCCACTCTAGTGGGGAAAATGGCCTTAAAACGATCATTCATTCATTCATTCTTCCACCTTCCTTCCACCAATCAGTGGCCAGCTGGTGATGTGGCTGGCTTGTTCGTAAAGATGCTCGTGAAGATATTTGTGGTTGATGTTGATGTATTCACGTAGAATGCAGCTTGTGGTTTCGGAAGCGTGTTGTATGTATGGAAATGCCACCGTGTGTGGAGGTGTTGTTGGATTGTTGTTGCCGTAGTTGGATTTCCGGCGACAAGATTTCATAAATGCATTTTGGTTGTGGTTTTCTCGCAGTAGTTGAGTGACGTGCAGCATTTCCATCCGGCGGTGTCCATGGTCACTGCAATGTGTTTTTGCACGATCTACTAAGCTAGGAACACAACTTCTTTTGTGGCAGGTGGGATTGGGATGGCCCCTAGGGTAATCCAATACTTTGTCTGTGTTAGTAGATTTACCGTACACCTGCGTGTGTAGCTTGCCGTTTCCGTCCCTGGAAAGATGTACATCCAGGAATGGTAGAGACACAGCCTGTTCTACTTCACATGTAAATTGTATTGCTGGCCATGTTGAATTTATCTTTGTGTGGAAACGGTCAACCTCCGCCTTCTTTATGATCACGAATGTGTCGTCAACCACAACAATGTGCAGCCACAACCATGGAGAAGGATCACCATGCAGTGTTTTATCTTCAAAGCGTTGCATCACCAATTCGGCGATGAGCCCTGAGATGGGTGAGCCCATCGGGGTTCCTTCATGTTGATGATACATGGTGCTGTCGAACACAAAGTACGTTGATTCGAGGTAGAGTTGAATGAATGTCATGAGATGACCAGAGCTGAGGCGGCTGTTTCTCGCTAGCTCTTGGTCGTTGTTGATGTATTGTTCAAACGTCTGCGTTGCTAATTCGACGGGTGTGGATGTAAATAATGACACCACGTCGAATGAAATCATTATTTCATCACTCTCGATGCGGACATTTCTGATTCGGTTGATAAAATCTTGAGCATTCTTTACATTGTGTGCTGAATGGGTTGTTAAGTGTTTGAGTCGGTGGAAAAGCCACTTAGCCAGATTGTAGGTGGGTGCACCTCGGAGGGCCAGATTGTAGGTGGGTGCTCCTCGGAGGGCCAGATTGTAGGTGGGTGCTCCTCGGAGGTCCAGAATGTACGTGGGTGCTCCTCGGAGGGCCAGAATGTACGTGGGTGCTCCTCGGAGGGCCAGAATGTACGTGGGTGCTCCTCGGAGGGCCAGAATGTACGTGGGTGCTCCTCGGAGGGCCAGATTGTAGGTGTGTGCTCCTCGGAGGGCCAGATTGTAGGTGGGTGCTCCTCGGAGGGCCAGATTGTAGGTGGGTGCTCCTCGGAGGGCCAGTTTGTAGGTGGGTGCTCCTCGGAGGGCCAGATTGTAGGTGGGTGCTCCTCGGAGGGCCAGATTTTAGGTGGGTGCTCCTCGGAGGGCCAGATTGTAGGTGGGTGCTTCTCGGAGGGCCAGAATGTAGGTGGGTGCTCCTCCGAGGGCCAGATTGTAGGTGGGTGCTCCTCGGAGGGCCATATTGTAGGTGGGTGCTCCTCGGAGGGCCAAATTGTAGGTGGGTGCTCCTCGGAGGGCCAGATTGTAGGTGGGTGCTCCTCTGAGGGCCAGATTGTCGGTGGGTGCTCCTCGGAGGGCCAGATTGTAGGTGGGTGCTCCTCGGAGGGCCAGATTGTAGGGGAGTGCACCTCGGAGGGCCAGATTGTAGGTGGGTGCTCCTCGGAGCGCCAGATTGTAGGTGGGTGCTCCTCGGAGGGCCAGATTGTAGGTGGGTGCTCCTCTGAGGGTCAGATTGTAGGTGGGTGCTCCTCGGAGGGTCAGATTGTAGGTGGGTGCACCTCTTAGGGCCAGATTGTAGGTGTGTGCTCCTCGGAGGGCCAGATTGTAGGTGGGTGCTCCTCGGAGGGTCAGATTGTAGGTGGGTGCACCTCGGAGGGCCACGAAGGGTCGTAGTGGGACATCGATGTTGTGAATCTTTGGTAACCCGTAGAAGTGTGGAATGACGGAGTCGTTTGGTCTCATTGCGTTCCATTCTTGTTTTGTGAGGGGGTTTCCATCTCGTCGTTTCTGTAAGGTGGTAGTTACCTGTTTGTCAATGGTCTTTGTAGGGTCACAAGGCTTTGTGTGGTAGATGTTGTTGTCACCCCAATAGAGCTTTAGCTTTGTGGTTGTAGTCCACGAGGTTCATCACGACCGTGGCACGACCTTTGTCGACGGGGACTATGATGATGAATTTGTCCTGGTGGAGACTTTGTTGCACTTTCGACTCGTCGGCTGTTATGTACAACTTGCGTTCCGGGTTGACGAGTGTAGTGGTGAGTTGTGCACGAAGTCGTTCTTTGTCTCCTTGGTGGATGCATGGGTACATTGTAGATGCTCGGTTCGAGAGCAGCGATGGAGTCAACAACAGCAGCATCGCTTGTATTCAAGTTGAGGCCGCGATCGAGTAGATGGACTTCTGTTGTTAAATGTTTGTCAGAAAGGTTGTGTAGCCAGCGTTTTTTCTGTTGTTGTTGTTGTTGTTGTTGATCTTGTGTGTAATCGATTTAGCTTCGCCGAGAGTCTCGCTTACTTATCTGATCATGTCTTTTGAATGGCTGTCTCGATTTGAATGATTAGGTCATTACTGAGGATCGTCAGGAAATT
>NC_136266.1:35614908-35649908 GCF_964187855.1 Myxine glutinosa | reverse complement strand
TAATTAAGAGCCCTCGCTAACTGGCTTAAGCACTCCAGCAAGCAGTCCAACGAAATGGGTGATGAGGAACGGCTGGCTTGGCAAGCGATAGCAAGCTGATTGCTGCTGGTTGAAATGGCCGAGGAATTTTAAAAACAGATCGCAGGTACAATGGAGTGACACCCTATCCCATGGCAGTATGAATTAAGTTAAACTATTATTAAGTTAAATTTTACTAAAAAACCAAACCCAGAATGAGAATGACAGCTTTGCTTAAATAAATGCATATATACACTTGGTTATAAAAATCGCTAGAAAAGGTAAATTTTATCAGATTTCACTCCATATTTAGACATTTATTTAGTCTACAGCATCCAATCATATCTGAATCCAGATTTTGATGATATGCTACAATTATGTAATGCTAATCGATCGTGTTTCCAAGGCAAGGCGCGTTTGAGTAGGCCCAAACAAAATGGCGGCTTAAGTACCCAGCGAGGTGCAGTGGGCTGCCCAAGATGGCGGGCCGCCATATTGGTAAGCTTTTTTCGGGTTTTTTTTCCCTTATGAGCACCTTGTTAATCATCTTCAAAAAGGGTGTTATAACACATAAACACCCAGTTTTCAGTATTGCAATCTGTTGGAGGTCCAGGTGTATGCATGCAAAGTTTGGGTCCACTAGTTTTCATGGTTTTGGAGTTATGGAGGAGACAGATGGACAGACGGACGGACACTGCCCTTTATTATATATTTTGTAACAGTTTTTGACAGAACAGCGGCGTGAGCATGCCGAAGTCTAGGCCTAGTGTCAGGGTTGCTTATATCAACTTTATTTATTAGACATCCTACAGACGTAAATGAACACTCGTTTTACTCTGCGTACTTTGCACGTCATGTTCAGCGAATGTCACCTCCCTGTGCCTTGTATTTATTGTGATTTAAAAAAAAAACGTTTCCATACACCGACCTTGAGGCTCGGTTTGCAAGCCACCATCTACATTTCCAATACAAGAGACATAATTACTCTTCTTTTGGGTCTTCAGAGTCCTAAGGGTCGTTTGGGTCCTCTGGTTAATTTTGGTATTTTGGGTGCTCAAGCTCTTTTGCATCCTTGGGATCTTCTCGTTCATTTGGGTATTTAAGGGTCTTTGGGGGTCTTTTGCATCTTTGTGGTCTTTTGGGTTTTTAATGGTATTTGGTGTATTTTGGGTCTTTGGGGCTTTAAGGGTCTTGGGGTCTTTTCGGTCTTTTGGGTCTTTGGGGTCTTTATGGGTCTTTGGGGAATTTGGGGTTTTCAGTGTCTTTCAGGTTTTTTGTGTCCTTTTGGGTATTTTTGGGTCTTTGGGGTATTTTGGGTGTTTGGGGTCAATTGGGTTTTCAAATAATTTTCTGTCTTTTGGGCCTTTGGGGACTTCTGGGTTGTGTCGTTAACAGTCTACAGGGTATTTTGGGTCTTCGGGTATTTTGGGTGTTTAGGGTCTATTTGGTCTTCGGGATCAGGTGTGTCCTTGAGGTCTTAGGGTCTTTTGGGTATTTGGGTCTTACCAAAATGTTGGGTACTTGGGATCCATTGGGTCTTTTCAGTCTTTTGGGTATTTTGGGTCTTCAGCGTATCTTGGGACTTTGGGGAATTGTGGGTGTTTGAGGCCCATTGGGTCTTTTTGGTCTTTTGTGTCTTCGGGGTATTTTGGATTTTCAGAGTCCTTTGGGGTCTTCTGAGTCATTGGGGTCTTTTGGGTCCTCTTTGTCATTTGGGTCCTTGGAGTTGTTTGTGTCTTTTGGATCCTCAGGGTCTTTTGGGTCTTCTGTGTCTTTGGGGTCCATTGGGTCTTCAGGGTATTTTCAGTCTTTTGGGTATTTGGGGTCCTTTGGGTCTTCGGGGTCCTTTAGGTATTTGGGGTATTTTGGGTCTTCGGAGTATTTTGGGTCTTCAAAGTCCTTGGGGTCTTCTGGGTCCTTGGGGTTTATTAGGGTCTTCATTATATTTTGTGTCTTTAACAGTCTACAGGGTATTTTGGGTCTTTGTGTATTTTTGGTGTTTGGGGTCTATTGGATCTTCGGGGTCTTGTGGGTCCTTGAGATATTTTGGGTCTTAAGGGTCTTACCAAAATTTTGGGGTCTTTGGGGTACATTGGGTCTTCAGGATCTTTTCAGTCTTTTGGGTCTTCAGCGTATTTTGGGTCTTTGGGATATTTTTGGTCTTTGGGGTATTTTGGGTGTTTGGGGTTCATTGGGTGGTTTTGGTCTTTTGGGTCTTTGGGGTATTTTGGATCTTCAGAGTACTTGGGGTTCTTCTGAGTCCTTAAGGTATTTTGGGTCCTTTTTTCATTTGGGTCCTTGGGGTTGTTTGGGTCTTTTGAATCCTCATGGTATTTTGGGTCTTCAGGGTCTTTTGTGTTTTTAACAGTCTACAGGGTATTTTGGGTATTTTGGGTCTTTGGGGTATTTTGTGTGTTTGGGGTTCATTGGGTCTTTTTGGTCTTTTGGGTATTTGGGGTATTTTGGATCTTCAGAGTACTTGGGGTTCTTCTGAGTCCTTGGAGTCTTTTGGGTCCTTTTTGTCATTTGTGTCCTTGAGGTTGTTTGGGTCTTTTGGATCCTCATGATATTTTAAATCTTCAGGATCTTTGGGGTCCATTGGGTCTTCAGGGACTTTTTAGTATTTTGGGTCTTTGGGGTCCTTTGGGTCTTTGGGGTCCTTTGGGTCTTTGGGGTATTTTGGGTCTTCAGGGTATTTTGGGTCTTCAGAGTCCTTGGTGTCTTCTGGGTCCTTCGGGTCTTCTAGGTCTTCATTATATTTTGTGTCTTTAACAGTCTTCAGGGTATTTTTGGGTCTTTGAGTATGTTGAGTGTTTGGGATCCATTGGGTCTTTGGGTTATTCTGGGTCCTTGGGGAATTTTGGGTCCTCAAAGTCTTTTAGGTCTTTTAACCGGTGGACACACAGTCGTGTTCAATGATTGCCCCTTAAACCCCCCTGCTCAAATCCCTCGTAAAGCACTACTCAAAGCCTTTAAAACCTAGCCTTAGGAAGGGGGACACACAGATTGTGTTTTATATGGTAGATAATACTAGTGGGGTCACCATGGGAATCCCACGGGCATGGACGTGTGTGAAATTTGGACATATTGAGTTAGATGCTGCACATTCAGTTTTAAAAAATGGTTACTGGCAATTTATCATATCCACAAATGATGTAATCTACACAATTTATTTACTTCTGATAACATGTGAATGCATCTGCGTGCACATGGGAAATACAGTTTGCAATGTGTAATTACATCTCATGTAAAATGTGACTTCAAGAGCTCAAATCATCCCCCTCCCCGCCCCCATCCATCCCACATCACGCACACTGCACCGAGGAGTGGGTCACATACAGGGGAGAGTGGGTCACACATGGGGGAGAGTGGGTCACACACACGGGGGAGAGTGGGTCACACACACGGGGGAGAGTGGGTCACACACACGGGGGAGAGTGGGTCACACACACGGGGGAGAGTGGGTCACACACACGGGGTAGAGTGGGTCACACACACGGGGGAGAGTGGGTCACACACACTGGGGAGAGTGGGTCACACACACGGGGGAGAGTGGGTCTCACACACATGGGGGAGAGTGGATGACACATGGGGGAGAGTGGATGACACATGGGGGAGAGTGGATCACACACGGGGTAGAGTGGGTCACACGGAGGAGAGGATGTCACACACGGGGGAGAATGTGTCACACACGGGGGAAAGTGTGTCACTCACGGGGGAGAGTGGGTCACACACGGGGGAGAGTGGGTCACACACGGGGGAGAGTGGGTCACACACGGGGGAGAGTGGGTCACACACGGGGGAGAGTGGGTCACACACGGGGGAGAGTGGGTCACACACGGGGGAGAGTGGGTCACACACGGGGGAGAGTGGGTCACACACGGGGGAGAGTGGGTCACACACGGGGAAGAGTGGGCCACACACAGGGGAGTGGGCCACACACAGGGGAGTGGGCCACACACACACAGGGGAGTGGGTCACACACACACAGGGGAGTGGGTCACACACACACAGGGGAGTGGGTCACACACACACAGGGGAGTGTGTCACGCACACACAGGGGAGTGTGTCACACACACACAGGGGAGTGGGTCACACACACACACACACACACACACGGAGGAATGGGTCACACACGGAGCAGTGGGTCACACACGGGGGAGAGTGGGTCTCACACGGGGGAGAGTGGGTCTCACACGGGGGAGAGTGGGTCACACACGGGGGAGAGTTGGTCACACACGGGGGAGAGTGGGTCACACACGGGGGAGAGTGGGTCACACACGGGGGAGAGTGGGTCACACACGGGGGAGAGTGGGTCACACACGGGGGAGAGTGGGGGTCGCTTTACTCCTCCCCCCTCATTCCTTTCCAACTCCTCCTCACTCCTCTCCCCCTCCCACAGTCTCTTCTCCCCCTCCCTTTGTCACCTCTCCCCTCCCCCAGTCTCCTTTCCCCTCCCCCTGTCTCCTCTCCTCCTCCCCCAGTCTCCTCGCCTCCTCCCTCAGTCTCCTCTCCTCCTCCCTCAGTCACCTCTCTCCCTCCCCCAGTCTCTTATCCCCCTCCCCCAGTCTCGTCTCCCCCAGTCTCCTCTCCCCCTTCCACAGTCTCCTCTCCCCCTCCCCCAGTCTCCTCTCCTCCTCCCCCAGTCTCCTCTCCCCTCCCCCAGTCTCCTCTCCCCTCCCCCAGTCTCCTCTCCTCCTCCCCCAGTCTCCTCTCCCCCTCCCCCAGTCACATCTCCCCTCCCCCAGTCTCCTCTCCCCCTCCCCCAGTCTCCTCTCCTCCTCCCCCAGTCTCCTCTCCTCCTCCCCCAGTCTCCTCTCCTCCTCCCCCAGTCTCCTCTCCTCTCCCCCAGTCTCCTCTCCCCTCCCCCAGTCTCCACTCCCCCTCCCCCAGTCTGCTCACCTCCTTCCCCAGTCTCCTCTCCCCCTCCCCCAGTGGCCTCTCCCCCTCCCCCAGTCTCCTCCCCTCCTCCCCCAGTCACCTCTCCCCCTCCCCCAGTCACCTCTCCCCTCCCCCAGTCTCCTCTCCTCCTCCCCCAGTCTCCTCTCCTCCTCCCCCAGACTCCTCTCCCCCTCCTCCAGTCACCTCTCCCCCTCCCCCAGTCACCTCTCCCCTACCCCAGTCTCCTCTCCTCCTCCCCAGTCTCCTCTCCCCCTCCCCCAGTCACCTCTCCCCTCCCCCAGTCACCTCTCCCCCTCCCCCAGGCTCCTCTCCTCCTCCCTCAGTCTCCTCTCCTCCTTCCTTAGTCTCCTCTCCCCCTTCCTCAGTCTCCTCTCCCCCTTCCTCAGTCTCCTTTCCCTCTCCCCCAGTCACCTCTCCCCCTCCCCCAGTCACCTCTCCCCCTCCTCCAGTCACCTCTCCCCTCCCCCAGTCACCTCTCCCCTCCCCCAGTCTCCTCTCCCCCTCCCCCAGTCTCCTCTCCCCCTCCCCCAGTCTCCTCTCCCCCTCCCCCAGTCACCTCTCCCCTCCCCCAGTCACCTCTCCCCTCCCCCAGTCTCCTCTCCCCCTCCCCCAGTCACCTCTCCCCTCCCCCAGTCTCCTCTCCCCCTCCCCCAGTCACCTCTCCCCTCTCCCAGTCTCCTCTCCCCCTCCCCCAGTCTCCTCTCCCCCTCCCCCAGTCTCCTCTCCTCCTCCCCCAGTCCCCTCTCCCCCTTCCTCAGTCTCCTCTCCCCCTCCCCAGTCACCTCACCCCTCCCCCTCCCCTCCCCCTCCCCCAGTCACCTCTCCCCTCCCCCAGTCACCTCTCCCCTCTCCCAGTCACCTCTCCCCCTCCCCCAGTCTCCTCTCCTCCTTCCCCAGTCCCCTCTCCCCCTTCCTCAGTCTCCTCTCCCCCTCCCCCAGTCACCTCACCCCTCCCCTCCCCCAGTCACCTCACCCTCCCCCAGTCTCCTCTCCTCCTCCCCCAGTCTCCTCTCCTCCTCCCCCAGTCTCCTCTCCTCCTCCCCCAGTCTCCTCTCCCCCTCCTCCAGTCTCCTCTCCCCCTCCCCCAGTCACCTCTCCCCTCCCACAGTCTCCTCTCCCCCTCTGCCAGTCTGCTCTCCTCCTCCCCCAGTCTCCTCTCCTCCTCCCCCAGTCTCCTCTCCTCCTCCCCCAGTCTCCTCTCCCCCTCCTCCAGTCTCCTCTCCCCCTCCCCCAGTCACCTCTCCCCTCCCACAGTCTCCTCTCCCCCTCTGCCAGTCTGCTCTCCCCCTCCCCCAGTCTCCTCTCCCCCTCACCCAATCTCCTCTCCCCCTCCCCCAATCTCCTCTCCCCCTCCCCCAATCTCCTCTCCCCATCCCCCAGTCACCTCCCCTCCTCCCCCAGTCTCCTCTCCCCATCCCCCGTCACCTCTCCCCTCCCCCAGTCTCCTCTCCTCCTCCCCCAGTCTCCTCTCCACCTCCCCCAGTCTCCTCTCCCCCTCCCCCAGTCACCTCTCCCCTCCCCCAGTCTCCTCTCCCCTTCCCCCAATCTCCTCTCCTCCTCCCCCAGTCTCCTCTCCCCTTCCCCCAATCTCCTCACCTCCTCCCCCAGTCTCCTCTCCCCCTCTCCCAGTCTCCTCTCCCCCTCCCCCAATCTCCTCTCCCCCTCCCCCAGTCACCTCTCACCTCCCCCAGTCACCTCTCACCTCCCCCAGTCTCCTCTCCCCCTCCTCCAGTCTCCTCTCCTCCTCCCCGAGTCTCCTCTCCCCCTTCCTCAGTCTCCTCTCCCCCTTCCTCAGTCTCCTCTCCCCCTCTCCCATTCACCTCTCCCCTCCCCCAGTCTCCTCTCCCCCTCCCCCAGTCGCCTCTCCTCCTCCCCCAGTCTCCTCTCCCCCTTCCTCAGTCTCCTCTCCCCCTCCTCGGTCTCCTCTCTCCTCTTACTCCCTTAGTCTCTCCTCGCCCTCCCTCAGTCTCCTCTCCCTCCCCACTCCAGCAGTTGTTCCAATCGAGAAGGTACGGCAAATATTAGAGGTAATTGAACTTTTCTCTTGGAGCAACACAGTGTAAATCCACCCTTTGTTCTGTTCATTCATTAATGAAATGTTTCGCAGAACAGTACACACATGGTGACGTCATCGGACTCGGCCCATAATGATGATCTTCAACAATTATTACCGATACTTCATCCGGATTCATTATATTTATAGCTGCTCTTGTATATGTTTGCTGAGCACACATTACCTTCCAATGTCTTTGTTGCTCAGCATCCCGTGCAAGTCTGTATTATCGTTCATTGAATGTCTCGTTCTGTTCCCTCATTATTTTATTCATTTTGGAGATAGCATTTACAAACGCGAGTGGCGACACGTAAATGATGCTCTGCCCTTCTCCCCACGTGCAGTGTGCCTAATTGTAACTTTTTATTGTGACTACGTCTAAAGAATGAAACATTCCAACTATATAAAGAATACAGCTCAAATGGAAATGTCCCTGGGAAAAAAGTCTTATGGGCGGTGTATAAGAACATTACATTGCACCTTTCTGTCCCGCGAAAACCAAAGTTACTCTTTTCGTTACAGCATACAAAATGACATTTTAAAATTGAAGATTTCAAGAAAACTTCTTTAAAGTGTACGTGGACATAGCTTATAAAATAAGAACGAAAAATATCTCTCGGCAATTTCGCTTCTGTGTTTATTTATTTATTTATTTTACATATTTGAATTACATGTCAATGCACACGTGATATTGAGTTTCATTATTAATCATGGATGTGAACACGATTCAGCCTTGAAAACGCTGGTGAAAACAAAAACAAAACATCTGGAATGAATGGAAGTTTAAACAGGATTACCTTTACTTCCGTATAATAATGATGAATGACAATGATAAACTTAGAAAATAAGAACGAAGAAATATATGTCGGCAATTTCCCGTCTGTGGCAATACGTGAACGAAGTTCCGCCCCTTTCCCCGCATTGTTGACTTTTTATTGTGACTACGTCTAAATTAAACATTTCGTTGTGACGATGGAAAAGTCCACCGCAAACTTTTAATATATCTCGGCATTTTCCCGTCTGTGTTATTTTAGGCAGTGTGTGATATATCGTGCCGCAAATTTCTAAAATGTCTCAGCAATTTCCCATGTGTGCATGAATTTTCTCAATTATTGCTGAAACCGAGTCTGAAATCAGATGGTGAATTAGAGTCAAGATAAAGCCGTGAGGGAGCTTGAATGGCCTTTATGTTACAGGCCTTTGAAAATGCATTTTGTTCTATAAACGGTAACTTTCAACGAACTGTATTCCCGTTTTTTGCAACCGAGTCTAAAACCATGTTAGCGACTGTGAAAAATGAAATGAGATATCGAATTGGAGTTGGAATAACGCTGTCAGGGAGAGCAAGAGGCCTCAAAGGCCACCGTGGGCCTAACAAAAGAGGCCTCAAAGCTATGCGAGTAAACAAAATGGTGGTGATTTGTTTTTTAAGCCCCTCCCAGAATGGGTGTAGCCACTCCCACGGACAGACATATCACAGACAGACAGACAGACAGAATTACCTACGGAGAATACTATACATTAGAGAATTATATATATACATATGATGTTCTGACATAATGTTAAGCTGCCTGTCCGTTCTGCTATTTGGACATTAAAAACATAAACTCTTGCAAAATCATTATTTTGGACTGAAAATCTGGCCAGATTTCTAATTTCCTTTACTTTTCAAATTCAAGGTTGATAACCTCACCTTGCTAACTGTAACCCTCTCTGGTTACTAACCCCAGTAGTGGCATGAGGCTTCCTGAACAGCGAGCTTACAATGATTGGAGATCAGATCCATTAAAGATGGCTGGTTGGCAAATCACAAGATCAGTTTACAATCACATTTTCGATGTTGATTCGCTCTTAGTGGCATAATATTCAAATAATCTTTAACGCTTAAAATGAGCAACACCCATTATAAACGAAATACATTACATTGGCTGGTGACACATTAAGACATTACTTTAGAACTTTAAACTGAAGGTCAAAATTTAGCACAAAAGGCAAAATAAAGAGAGAATATTTTCGTTGAAACTTTTTTTTACAAACAAGATGTATTACATCTGCTCTAAACTTTCAAGAAAGAGAAAAAAAATCAATTACTTGCAGCACAAAACGAACATACATTATATCACTACAGACTACAATTCTGGCTAAAGCTGCCATGGGAATTCAATATGGCTGCCTGTGAACTTTGCACTGACATTGACATTTTATAATAAACCCAGGCCTGGTTCCACACCTCCGGGAATGTTTTTCCGTGCTTGGGATGCTGCTGGCGTGGTGGGTGGCGTGGGCAGCGAGTGGATTTTGGGAGCTGATCCCAGAGGGAGTCGTGCGCTGCGGAGGGTCGGCACGGAAGCAGCAGGTGCTCTCCTCCCACCTGGGGAGCCGTTACTCATGAGGGGCCGTGCCTCTTGCGCCTTCGGGGGCGTGCAGGTTGGAATTATCGGATGGGAACCGGATGTCGGGGGTGAGGGTGAGGTTCGTGGAGGGGTGGAAATCAGGGATGGGGTTCTGGGAGGGGAAGGGTATGTTTAATGCCAAGTGGAAAATCAACTGGTGCCAGAGTGCTTTGAGTGGTGTCCCCCCATTTTTTAATGTGTCTACATATTTGAGGAATTTCATCTTTCATTATTTTTGACTGCAATTTTTATGTTACCAAATAATGGCGACATTCTATCTCATGTTATGCAGTCAAAAGACCCTCCAGACTTGTTCTAACTGTTGATCTTTTCCTTAAAATTTCACTGACAACATTCTCGGTCTTCCTTCCAATCGAGCTGCATTGCAATGGCACATGTGGTACACACTTCCGAAATTACTTTCTACTTTTCACATTACCTTGTACAAATTCTACTCTGCTTCACCTCGTGCCATTTATCATTACCTGGTGCACGAGCATCACTCCGTTCACCAACAGCCTTCCATTGGTACCGTGTCCCGATGCCCTCCACCCCACCATCTTTCCTTCCCACCTTAATGGATGTGTTCCATCCTCCTCATCTCAGCAACAAATTGATTTCTTGTGTCCATTCTCTGCCTCTCCTCTATATCTGTCATGACAACCTGCAGTTCCTGACACCATCAATTCCTGTTGCCCTGTTCTCTACGCCATCAAGTCCCTGGAGAGTCCCCGCAACCCCTTTCCCCCTCCCAACACATCCTTCCAGGATAATCACTCACTTCAGCTACTGCCACCCACAGGAGCCCTCCCAATCCATCTCCGCTAGTCTGGTTCCTTGCGCATCTTTTGCTCTCTGGCTCTCACTCGCTCTGCGATTGTTGTAGATTTACTGTGGGACGTGAACTTTGAATGCTAAGGGAAGCTTAAATTATCATCGGCAATGCTGACAATTAACGTCTAAACTATCAGCAGGGGTTTTCGACCCTGGTAGTAAAATGTCAGTTTGCTACTTTTATGGCTGGATAATGAGGAGGGATAAAGCTTAAGGGGGAAATCTGAAAACAGACAATAACAATTGATCCGGTGCACTTTTTGGTCACGTGCCACAATGCTATCTTCTGCCTAATCCTAGCTTTGCCATGTGGTGCAGCTAGTCCATATTTTTAGCTATAATCCCGGATCTGTGTGAAATACCACCCGATCAGTAAAGTAAATCTTTGCTGCCCTGAACTACCAAGGCAGGCCAGTGGCCTCCACGTCGCGGCTCATCTCACCTGCATGTCTCCTTGCAGGCGGCTGTCGATACGCAGGCGAGCCTGGGCCTTGTGTTCTTTCCTGACACCTCCACTGCGGTCATTCACCCGACATTCGTACAGGCCCTCGTCTTTCTTGCGAACATGCGATAGTTGCAGGTAGTTTGAAATGTTGCTTCCCATCACCTTAATAGCCTGCACAGCAACCATCAGATTTACACTGATCACTTTGAATTAGGGTTAGTGTTTGCTTGAAGTCAAGGAGAACAGTTGCACCACCTGTGAAACCTCCCCTTTGGCAGGAGCATACCTTGTTAAACAGGGCCTTCATTAGAGGAAATGAGTTCATCGATATAGCTTTGGCAAAGCGACTCGAATTTTGGTATTTATTCAAATGAAGCCAACTGGCCAAATGAACTCAGCTGTGTATAATATGCCACGAAGTGATGTATTGAATAACAATATTATAATAAACGAGACAGACATTCAAAAAAAATTGTTTTCAAACTGAGGGTCAAATATTTTTATCCACTCGAATAAGAAGAATAAATAAAAAACGTTTATAGAACTTCTGCTGGAATTGCTTCCGATAAAACATCACATTTCTCCTCGAAGCGTCGTGACATTGACGGGTTAAAAGGCGACATTGAAAGCTCGAGGCAAACACTTTCATGGAGGCAAGTGGCACAGAGAGAAAGTGTATGGGAGAGAGGGAGAGAGGGAGAGAGGGAGACAGGGAGATAGACAGATAGAGAGACGGAGAGACAAAGAGACAGAAAGAGAGAGAAACAGACAGACAGAATCAGACAGACAGAAGCAGACAAAGACAGAGAGACAGCGACAGACAGAGAGAGACACAGAGACACAGAGAGAGACAGGCAGAGACGGACAGACAGAGAAAGAGAGACAGAGAAACACAGAGAGATAGAGACAGACAGAAAGAGACACAGAGAAAGACAGGGAGACAGAGACAGATGGAAAGAGACAGAGAGAGACACAGAGTCAGAGAGAGACAGTGAGGCAGAGAGAGACAGAGAGAGACAGAGAAAGATAGAGACAGACAGAGAGAAACAGAGAGAGCCAGAGAGAGACAGAGCGACAGAGAGAGACAGAGAGCGACAGAGACAAAGAGAGACAGAGAGAGGGATTTGCACTAGCTCTTCAAAGACAGCTTGCACACCACCAGCAGACATTAGATTAGCGACAAAGTGCTTTTCCACTTTTGCCAGACAGCTGTGCCTGGTGCTTCATGGCAAGTGGCAAAAATAAAGGAATAATTTGCAGTGGTATGAAGTTGGACTCAGTTGGGAGCATGCGTAATTGCCCCGAACATTGTGTCGTTGTCTGTTTCCCTGCAGCTTTGAGGTTTTCATGCTCGATTAAAGTATTTATATTGTTCCACTCGTGCATTCGTCGTGCTATTTTTAACTACATTTTTTGTTCAAGGGAATGCGTCGGCGCACTCGGTGTTGAAAACGGAAGTCATAAATTACATACTTCCTGAAAATGTTTAGGATAGGGCGTGACCTTTAGGTAGCGCAATGTCAAAATCGATGTGGCCTGCAGTGACGACTCCAGTCGAGTTATTGATGACATCGCACGATGTCATCTTCAAAATTCAAATTGTTTTTTTTATCTCCTCCAAAACCCAATTGTTCTCTTCAAACATGGCAGCAGAGAATTTGTTTGCTGGAGCACATGCACATCCCAATTCATTATTAAGGGGGCCTGTAGAACCAGATAACGCACAAATTTGTCAAATACGGTGCAGCTGGGTAAAAAGAAATAACATGGGCACAATTTGAAAATGCACACACGTTTAAGCTAAACATGATGTTCCGTGTGGGTAAGCGGCGAAACGTTGGGCAAGCGAGCAGGTAATGTGGACTTTTCTTCGTTTTTGTTCGTACGCAGCACGGTGCTGCAGGTTAGGGTCAGTTTTTCCCAGGGCTTAGGGGTGCTGTTTATGCGGTGTTCCCTGAGATTTGAACCCAGGCCGAGACAGCTCGGAGACGAGTTCGGGTACTATCGGAATACTGGTGTTGATTGAAATTCTGGGTTTCACTGCATTGCAGGGATGGAAAATGACAGGAGAGTTCAAGTGGTAACGAGTTTCATTTTGAGCAAATGGTATCTAACTATAAAAATGTCTGCCATGTGTTTCTCAGTTATGAGGCTTCATCATAAATAAAGGGTCGTGAGCTGCCAGCTGTTTAAACTGCCCCACTTCCTTTCGAGTGTTGAAGATCCCATGGAATATTTTTGAAAAGTGTTATTGCATTGGCTATATTCCAAACTCCTGCATCGGGACTGAAGCATGACTCATCCCAGGGGGGCGGGGTCTCAGATTCTTCATAACGGTTATTTAAATATTGTCTGCCCAAAGTAGTCACAATAGCCGAAGGCACGACAACATTTATAGGTTCGTAAATTCTAGATGTATGCTTTATTTGTTTAATCCTCGTTTTGGGGGATCTGCAGGACAGCTTAAATTTATGTGTGCTCGCCTCTGAGCTGTGGCGTCTGGGTTCAAACCTCGATCAAAGCTATAAACTACCACCCTGGTTTTCTGCAAGCAGAGTGATCATCCATCAATGTGTGCGCCATCCCGCAGATGGATTTGAAGCTGCAGGACCCATCGGCATTGGTTTGTGGTGGAAGTCAAAGATCCTATCGAGTCTTTTGTGAAAAGGAGGCAAGAAAAAATTACTAATTCCACAAAAACCCCACAAAAACGGTCTCAGATGGATGTGCAGCTGGAGGACCCATCGGCATTGGTTTGTGGTGGAAGTTAAAGATCCTATCGAGTCTTTTGTGAAGAGGAGGCAAGAAAAAATTACTAATTCCACAAAAACCCCACAAAAACGGTCTCAGATGGATGTGCAGCTGGAGGACCCATCGGCATTGGTTTGTGGTGGAAGTCAAAGATCCTATCGAGTCTTTTGTGAAGAGCAGGCAAGAAAAAATTACTAATTCCACAAAAACCCCACAAAAACGGTCTCAGATGGATGTGCAGCTGGAGGACCCATCGGCATTGGTTTGTGGTGGAAGTTAAAGATCCTATCGAGTCTTTTGTGAAGAGGAGGCAAGAAAAAATTACTAATTCCACAAAAACCCCACAAAAAACGGTCTCAGATGGATGTGAAGCTGGAGGATCCATCGGCATTGGTTTGTGGTGGAAGTTAAAGATCCTATCGAGTCTTTTGTGAAGAGGAGGCAAGAAAAAATTACTAATTCCACAAAAACCCCACAAAAAACGGTCTCAGATGGATGTGCAGCTGCAGGACCCATCGGCATTGGTTTGTGGTGGAAGTTAAAGATCCTATCGTGTCTTTTGTGAAGAGGAGGCAAGAAAAAATTACTAATTCCACAAGAACCCCACAAAAAACGGTCTCAGATGGATGTGCAGCTGGAGGACCCATCGGCATTGGTTTGTGGTGGAAGTTAAAGATCCTATCGTGTCTTTTGTGAAGAGGAGGCAAGAAAAAATTACTAATTCCACAAAAACCCCACAAAAAACGGTCTCAGATGGATGTGCAGCTGGAGGACCCATCGGCATTGGTTTGTGGTGGAAGTTAAAGATCCTATCGTGTCGTTTGTGAAGAGGAGGCAAGAAAAAATTACTAATTCCACAAAAACCCCACAAAAACGGTCTCAGATGGATGTGCAGCTGGAGGACCCATCGGCATTGGTTTGTGGTGGAAGTTAAAGATCCTATCGTGTCGTTTGTGAAGAGGAGGCAAGAAAAAATTACTAATTCCACAAGAACCCCACAAAAAAACGTTCACATTGTGGTAGAAGCATGAAAGTTGGCAGTGATGTTCTTATTTAGATACTCTTTAAATCCAGTCGATTAGACAACTCGAATTTCCACATGGCAGCCATTTTGAAAAAAAAAATGTCTGACAAAATTGCTAAAATTGCGATAAAATTTTAAATACTTAATTTAGGACGTACCAGTATCAACACAAAATCATAGAACTACATATTATGTATAAGAGTTCGTTAAAATTTCAATTGATCTTAATTACATAAATAATTTTGAGAGAGAGAGAGAAAAATGACCATCCATGTTGAATTTTAATTTGACAAAAATGGCCGCCATATTGACCTGCGAGTTGGCTAATCGACTGCCTTTAAATAATATCCATATGAGAGCATAGCTTCCAAATGTAATGCTTGTATCCTAATGTGAACGATTAACCCTAATAATGGGCGTTAGCTACGTAGCTTCACAACAGACCATCCAGCATAACCTTTACCAAGGAACTGTATCAGTAGCACCGATGCTCTACCTGTCTATCATGAGTGTGTTTAAGAATCTACATTTGATGGATACGCTTTTGGCATGACCTGAACTATTGTGTTAAATTAATTTGTATAACTTTTTTGAACGTAGGCCGTCAAGACAGGTCGACACATGGCGGACAGCCAATAAAGATTTATAGATCTGCACATTTTGTAGGAGTGTAGTTTCACATGTTGTGTTTTGTCTGCACATTTTGTAGTCCAAAAGGGATGTTTTCACAGTGCAAAGCAGGTTATAAATTGTACAAATTATGAAAAATGTTTATTGAACATCACAGCAAAGGGTTACTCACACTTATTTTGGTCGCCTCTGTTTTCGGAACCACCTGCGATGAAGAAGAGAAAGAGTAACAAAATCGATGTGTGCACAAGCAGCTGCCATTTTACACTAAGTAAGTGCAGATGACCACTTGCCTTTCCAATTGCGTCGGTTCTATCTATTTCTAGTGCAAATTTAAATGTTTTTCGAAATCCAGAATTAATTTACAGACCCCTTCCCCATCCACCAACCTCCGAGCGCATGGGTTTAATGTAAGTATAAAAAATGTGGAATTGATTATAATATCAGCATTTGCATGCTTTGGGAAGTTTGAGATCCTAAAGCATTATTCTTGGATAAAATATTGTTGTTTATAACATGTACATTGCTTAACTCTGGGAAATGGACATTTAGGAATTAGAAAAATGAAGAAATGAAGGAATGAAATTCCTTCATTCCTTCTTCATTTAGAATTCCTTCTTAATTTAGAATTCATTCATTTAGAATTTTATTTAGAATTTATTTAAATTTAATTTAATTTAAATTTAATATTTATTTTTAAATAAATAAATAATTTAATTTTAATTTAATTTAGATTTAATTTAATTAGAATTTTAATTTTATTTAGAATTTTAATTAAAAATTTAGAATTTTATTTAGAATTTTGAATTCATTTAGAATTTTAGAGGAAATTCTTGATTTATAAATGAAGGACTACATCCTATTTATCTGGACAATGTTGAGCCAAAAACTCGACCTTCCATTATTTCTCTTTCTTACCTTTTACCACTTGATATCTGCACCTCTTTTTAATATGGAAGTTAAGGCTAATGGGACAACTAAAAGAACCACTTAATATAACTATCCTATTAAAATTGAAATATTTATGTGAAACACTTAAATCCAACGGAATGGTGCAAAGGTGACACCTAAGAGCTGTCGAGACTGCGTTCAAGTGTCCCAGTCTAGACAGCTTAGGTAAGTGAGTCACCTGCTGACACATCTATAAACTATCAGATGTGTGTTTTGCAGGCAAGGTCTTACATCACAAAGTGCACATCCCTGGGACATCCAAACTCGGTGTCCCATCTGCCAGCATTAGTTGGGAGACTTTGAGGATATCCCATGGGTCTTTCATGAAGAGTAGGGGAGTTATTGCTGCTATCATGAGCAAATTCCAAATCCCTGCTGCTTTCATTAGACCCTGTGGTCCGTGACCGGCTCGTACGAAGAAATCTTTATCATGTTTGTTCAATAGGCCTGGCTAGCTGTTTGCTGAAATATTTGGAGGAGAAACTTTCCATGCTGACCTCACAAGGAGGTGGGAAACATTCACATAGTAAAAGTAGTAGATGCGAAATTCCTAACTCTGATGGAATTTGATTGTGCCGAGTATAACATTATGAGCATATCTCAATCCCAAAGCAATGGGAGAGGCTTTTGTAATCAGTCTCTGTCAGTGAGTGTGCGAGTCTGCATGCAGATCTACTCAAATATAGACGTTTTTTTTTTTTGTTTTTGTTTTTTGTTTTGTATACAAGATCGAGGCTCGTGAAAGAGCGAAAGTATCTACTGTAATCTAGTATCTACTGTAATCATTATCTACTGTTCTACTGAACTGAACAGTATCTACTGAACAGTATCTGAACAGAACAGAACAGAACTGAACAGTATCTACATTATCTACTGAACAGTATCTACTGTTCATTCTAGGATCTACTGTAATCTACATATAGCCCAACAAGGCTCTACATTGTTAACCCTTGGATGCAGTGATTGGGCCTCGGAGGCCCACAAGGTTGTTTTTTTTGCAAAAACTATGGTGTACAATTTTTTTTTGGAATGAGCCTCATTTTCACCGACTTTCATGTTGTTACACAAAATTCAGTGACATTAAAAAAAAATTCATTGAGGCTCGTGGGAAAATCTTCATTCTTCACTTAAAACCCAAAAATCCGACATGAATGCAGGCCTGGGGCATTCGACGCCCTGCATAAATGTTGTTGTACTACTATGTTATATCATTATTTTATTGATATGAGCCTCATTATATGCTCCTATAACTTGGTTACAAATAATTCAGTGACAAAAATATGAAAATTAAAAAACTTTACACGAATACATTAGTGGGGCCTCCGAGGCCCAATGGCTGCATAGGTGTAGGATTTTTGACAGTTGTGGACATATACATTCTAAATAAAAGGATTAGTGAATCATATTTTTTGAACAAATACTCCTCGATGAGCCTCAACGTTTTAGAGAAAAAAAGTTGAAAAACCAAGGACAAAATTTTTTTTTTGCAAAAAAACCC
Source organism: Myxine glutinosa (assembly GCF_964187855.1). Lineage (NCBI taxonomy): Eukaryota > Metazoa > Chordata > Myxini > Myxiniformes > Myxinidae > Myxine > Myxine glutinosa. The sequence continues at coordinate 35,632,409 of NC_136266.1, read as the reverse complement.
AGAAAAGATTCATTACTTGTATGGGATTCTTCCAACTAATGGGATCAATTATTCACATTTTCTGAGCAAATACACATCCATGAGCATCGACGGATTGAAAAAGGATATGAAAGAAATTGTTTTTATTAATAATAAAAAACATTACACGAATATTTGTCGGTGCTTGGTCAAAACCATTGAATAATAATTTTGTAACATTTTAATGATAAAACACACTTACTGGAAATGAGGAGTGCTATACTGAGTTCCCAATGTCTATTTTTTGTGTCATTAGCCTCGCCCATCCCTAAAGGGACGAGCGGATATTGTAATCTGTCTGTGTGTCTGTGTGTGTGAGAGTCCGCATAAAGATATTCTTTGGTATCGATTGCTCATTCTCAGAACTACTGTAATCTAGACATCCTTGCAAAACTTGAGTTAACATTCTTGTTTCTGGCATATTCTGCAATCTGCAGTGTAACTGTATGTTTATTTCATTATTATTTCAGGGTTATATGAACTTTTGTAGTCAAAATACAGTAATGAAGAAAAGTTCAGGGGAGGAAATAAAAATCATACACATTTAAACAAACAATGTGTAAATTCCACCCCCAACCTCTCCCTCTCCTTTTACCACTCAAATATCTTATCTCTGGGCTATTTGCAAATTTATTTATTTCCGAATAGGCTATTTAATATATAAATATCCCCAAACGTTTGTGATAATTATCATTCTTTAAGGTATTTAGAAAAGTAATAAAACCAGTATTTGTTTTACGAACTTCTTAAACTAATGATTACATGAAAGGATAAGTTTGCAAAAGTCTTGAATGTGAAAAGCGTAAATTATTACCTCCACCACCGAAGATGAATGGAGGTTGTGTTTTCACCCCTGTCTGTTTGTCTGTCTGTGAGCAGGATATCTCAAAAGGTTATGCATGGATTCGGACAAAATGTGGTGGACAGGTTGGGTGTGAGACGAGGACTAACTCATTAAATTTTGGTGAAGATCTGGATCCGAATACGAGTATTTTTTCAATGATTCTTCACCATTGGGAGATAGGGCCCAAAACGATACATAGCAGGTTATCTCAAAAAGTTGTGGATGGATTTGGACGAAACTTGGTGGACCGGTTGGGTGTCCGACAAGGACGATTCGATTCGATTCTGGTGGAGATCTGCATATGGATTCAGATAAGAGAATTATTTAATTTCCAAGTGATTTTTCACCATTGAGTGATATGGCGAAAACTGAAATATAGCACGATATCTCAAAAGGTTATGGATGGATTCGGACAAAACTTGTTGGACATTTTGGGTGTGTGGCACGGAAAAATTGATCCGATTTTGGTGAAGATCCGGTTTCGGACGTAATATTTTAAATTTTCTAAGTGATTCTTCACTTTTGAGAAATGGTGCCCAAAACGATATCTAGCATATTTCCAAAAGTTGTGAATGGATCATGACAAAACTTGGTGGATGAGTTGGGTAGGTGACAAGAACAAGCCGATTAGATTTTGGTGCGTGGCAATGACGAATGATCCCGGTGCAGATCCACGGCCTATCAGTGGGCTAAAAAAAAAGAAGCCTGGAGGAGGTATGTGTTGGAGGAGGTATGTGCTGGAGGAGGTATGTGCTGGAGGAGGTAGTGTCGTTCTCGTTCTACATGTTATTTTTTTAATATCACATTCAAAAACACACTTTAACACGTAAATTCAGCGACTCTTGCATCAAAACATTCTTTCCTGCATGACCACACTAATTTATCACATATATCTATCTATAATTCCAGTAATCTCTGTGTGTCTGTGTGTCTGTGTGTGTGTCTGTGTGTTTGTCTGTGACCGCTGTTTCGCGACAACTACCGGTCCGATATACTTGCAACTTGCCAGGTATATTGCTGGGGACCCGAGGATGTGCCTTTTCAAGGTTTCATATTAATCGGACAAGTAGTTAGCGAGCTATGGCGATTTCTTTACCAAACTCCGCAAGCCGTTCGCTTTGGACCAAACCATTGCATGTAAATAGAGGGGGGGGATTGTCACCGTACTCGCAAGCCGTTCGCTTTGGACCAAACCATTTCATGCAAATAGAGGGGGGGGGGGATTGTCACCGTACTCGCAAGCCGTTCGCTTTGGACCAAACCATTTCATGTAAATAGAGGGGGGGGATTGTCACCGTACTCGCAAGCCGTTCGCTTTGGACCAAACCATTTCATGTAAATAGAGGGGGGGGATATAATTTTAGATATAGATATAGTACGGGCATGCCCTAGTCTATCTATAATTCCAGTAATCTCTGTGTGTCTGTGTGTGTGTCTGTGTGTTTGTCTGTGACCGCTGTTTCTCGACAACCACGGGTCCGATATACTTGAAACTTGCCAGGTATATTGCTGGGGACCCGAGGATGTGCCTTTTCAAGGTTTCATATTAATCGGACAAGTAGTTAGCGAGCTATGGCGATTTCTTTACCAAACTCCGCAAGCCGTTCGCTTTGGACCAAACCATTGCATGTAAATAGAGGGGGGGGATTGTCACCGTACTCGCAAGCCGTTCGCTTTGGACCAAACCATTTCATGCAAATAGAGGGGGGGGATTGTCACCGTACTCGCAAGCCGTTCGCTTTGGACCAAACCATTTCATGTAAATAGAGGGGGGGGGATTGTCACCGTACTCGCAGGCCGTTCGCTTTGGACCAAACCATTTCATGTAAATAGAGGGGGGGGATATAATTTTAGATATATATATAGTACGGGCATGCCCTCGTATATATAAAATGTAATAAAATGTTGGTGTATCTTGGACTATTGTATCTCATATTTTCATTTTAATATCCTCTTCCCGAGCTACTTTTATAAAAACTTTGTTAACCAGTGGTAGTTTCAGTGGTAAATTCCATCTGTTACCCAGTAATAATAGTAGTAGTAGTCGTCTTTATTTAACGCAGATAAAATGTTTAGTCTGAAGACTAATCTTGGAGAAAACTGTGGAAGGAATTCTTAAACAAGATGGATTCGCGGCAGGCACCTCCTGGTAAGATAAATAAGATGGATACGTGGCAAGTGTCCAACATCTCGGATCTTCGTAGCAAGTGTCAGTATGGCATGTTGGTTAATTACTCCTTATCAGTTGAGAGGTGGATATTTGGATATGATGCTACATTGGAAGGCTTGGAAGCTCAATATTTGGGGGAATGCACTCTCAGAAACAGTAAACGTTTATTGTATGGCCAAGGATTTTGACCTCTTGGCAACCCTCGTCCTCCCCTCACAACCTCCTTCCTACTTTCTCAACAATCCTCTTGAGGAAGGTCAATCGTTCAAACTCTCGGGTCTCACGATCAACCATGATCTTCTCTTGGGCAAACCACGTTTCAAAGTTGGCCTCCTAAGGCAGCCGCCGACTGGGCATCCTCCATCATATAAAGTCCTTCCTTGGCACATCTGAACTCCTGTTCACCTCCAACGCTTTCATCAGCAGATTAATGGAGTGCTGCTGTCCCCTCTGGACTTGCTTCCCTACCTCCCATCTTGCGCAGCTTGATGCCGCGGAAACTAAGGCCTTTAAGATTATTGGACTCTGGTATGATGAAACTGAATCTATGGCCTATCACTTCATCATCGCAGACAGGTCCATGGTCTCTCTGTCTTCTACACCACCCTTTCTGGTCTTGCATCCCCTGCCCTTTCTGTGCTTTGCTGTCTACCTGAACCGCCCAGGTGTCTGCAGGGCACAGGGGGTCCACCATAAACCCCATTCGGGTGGAACTAGTTCAATCCAGGAGCACTGCTCACCGACACTCATTTCATCCTCTCATTTCCCACATGTGCGACCAACTCCCACATTCTCTGTAATAACATTAATTAACATTAATTAAATAACCGAGCTTTGTGCTTTGCACACAGGGCAATAAATGCAATCGTTTCAATTCCCAACAGAGCTTTGACCTTTGAACGTGCATGTGCAGGCCAATGTGCTTCAGGTCTTCAAGACTGCTGTTCACCACCTTCCCAGATTGTCCCCAACCTAAAACCATGATGTTTTCTACCCTCGTTAACTCCCTTCCTACCCCAACCCCATTCCAATCCATCCTCCTTCCAAATGTCCAGCTTTCCCTCCTGAGAGTTTCCTTCTGTATCCATCTTGTCCACCCCATGCATCCTCTCCTGGTCCCCATTCCTTCCCACACCCATTGTTTGTCCTTCTCCCTCTGTTTTGGCCTTCAGCTCTGCTGTTGGTGTGTCCCCCCTCTCTTTGCTGTTCCCTTTGTCCTGTTGTGTACTGATCCGTCCAGTGGATCAGTACTAGCAATACTCTTACATGAGCCTCGACTATGTATAAAAGGTGTGCAGGTGGATTGCTTTGACGATGTTTGTACAGCCGTGTACTTACTAGAACTTGATGTATGACTGTGCACCTACAAGTATTGTTATGTCTATTTGTGATTGAGTGAGATCATTGTGAGGGTCTGCATACAGGGTCCTACTCAATCTTCTTTGCTTGAGAATAATCGGCAGGTGACCTCTGTTCTGGGCACAAAAATATCATATTAATACAATCACATCCATAATGTGTCGGGTTGGTTCAATGCACAAGTGGTTAAACAGGTAACAAACGACTATATATTAAATAACCTTGAAATAATATATTTCAAATCTAAGACAAGTCTTGTCAAGCATTTTTGAGGCAATAAATTGGTAAGTTTATTGCAACTCTACTTAGACTTTACGGCTTATTATCCCGTCGCTCTGGAAGGATCATCAAATTAATCCACCTATCTATTTCCATGGTCAGCTACTGGAAGAGGCCCAGAGCCTCAAGGTATTCCACACTCCCCTCTGAGCTGTCTGGCCGACATTCGAATCTCGACTCAGCTATAACTGTCAGCCTGTTTCGCAGGCAGGGCCATTCATCAACGCGTGTGCCTTCCCTAGGGTGGTGTTAAACGGTGTGCCTTGCCTACTAGCATTAGTTAGTGGACGAAGGATGCCACTGTGTCTTTCTCGAAGACGAAGCGAGCCATTGTCAGCATGCTGAGGAAATTCCAAATTCCTGCTCCCACCTTCAGGGGAGTAGTGCATCACCGACGCAGCTGTGCCCCCAGCAAATGATGCCACCCGCAGCCATGTGCTGCACATGAAAGCAGAAGGAAGAGGCTCCATCTCTTGAGCTCCTAGTTCTCACCATCAGCAATGACCTCTCTTGAACCAACAACCATATAGCAAAGCTGACACCCAAAATCAACCCCAGACTGGGCATCTTCTTTCACTTGAAGTAACTCCTTTGTAAATCAGAACTATTCACAGCCTACTTGGCCTTATACAGTCACGTGAAAAATTAAGTACACCCTTGGCTCTAATAGGTGGTTTTGCCCCCTTTGGCAGAAACAACCTCAAGTAGGCGTTTCTTATAACTGTCTACCAGTCTCTGACATCGACTGGGAGAAATTTTTGCCCACACCTCCATGCAGAATTCTTTCAGCTGTGCGATGTTTGAGGGGTTTCTTGCATGCACAGCTAGTTTCAAATCCCCCCACAACATCTCGATGGGATTTAGATCCGGGCTTTGACTTAGCCATTCCAGAACCCTCCATTTCCTTCTTTTCAGCCATTCCTTGGTGGATTTACTGGTATGTTTAGGGTCATTGTCATGTTGCAAGGTCCACCTTCGGTTGAGCTTCAACTTTCTGACAGATGGCCTCACATTATCCTCAAGCACCGTCTGGTACAATGAAGAATTCATAGTGGATTCTATGATGGTGAGCTGCCCAGGCCCTGATGCAGCAAAGCTGCCCCAAACCATATTATTTCCACCACCATGCTTTACAATTGGTATCAGGTTCTTGTGGTCAAATGCTGTCTTTGGTTTTTGCCAAACATGTCTTCTGGTACTGTGGCCAAATAGCTCTACCTTTGACTCATCTGTCCAGAGCACATTGTTCCAGAAGTGCTGGTCTTTGCCTAGGTGTTCATTGGCAAACTTTAGTCTTGCCCTGATGTTCTTTCTGGACAGCAAAGGTTTCCTCCTGGCACACCTCCCATGTAAATCAAATTTGTGCAGCCTCTTTCTAATGGTAGACTCGTGCACTTTGACATCAACAGTGGCAAGAGCTACCTGTAGGTCCCGTGATGACATTCTGGGGTTCCTAGAGACTTCTTTCAGCATCTTGCGGTCTGCTCTCGGGCTGAACTTGCTGGGGCGGCCTGGCCTGAACAAGTTGGCAGTTGTTTGGAATCTTCTCCATTTGTAGATGATCTTACGGACAGTCGAATGATTGATTTCAAATTGTTTGGAGATCTTTTTAAATCCCTTCCCAGACTCGTAAGCATCTATAACCTTCTTTCTGAAGGCCTCAGAGAGCTCTTTTGATCTCGGCATGGTGACGCCGCACACTTCAACAACAAAGAGCAAACCAAACTAAATGTCTGAGGTTTAAATAAGACAGTTTCCTCCAAGATCCTCTCTGACGATGTTCTAATCATTTGCACCTGAGCTGGTGCACCTGATTCTAATTTTAGGTATTTGAAGTAGTGATAAATGTAGGGGTGTACTTACTTTTTCCACATACGAAATTTGCATTTATGTTTATTTAAATTATACAATGGACTACAAAATGTAAATGTTTCATGATATTTGTTATATTCTATCACCTTTATCTTTCAATATTGTTGAAATGAAGATCAAGTAGCTGTATGTTGAAATATGTTGAAAAAGTCAAAACTTTACATGGGGTGTACTTACTTTTTCACGTGACTAGATATATAGCTAAGTGGAGTACTGCTCTCCCTTATAGCATAGCACTTCAGCTTCACGTCGTTCTCTCTTGGATTCTGAAGCATCTAATCCTCTCAACATTTTTGGCATCTTCTGGAAAAGAGGCCAAAACACAATGTCAGTTGTTCTCATCACAGACAGATATGTGGCATCTCTGTTTTTTTATCACCTCTTTGGACAGCAACCTCTTTATCAACAATCAAGACTTTCGACTGTTTATTTACAGCTTTTGTAAAGATCCCTCTGCTCAATGAGCACTATGACCCTCCTCAGCTCCTTCAAGATGCAGATATTATTCCAGTATCCTCCTTTGGGTTAAACTCTCAAAATACAGGCTGACTGCACCCCGAAACTATTTTCCTCCTTTGTTACCTCCGCCACCAAAGATGGATGGAGGTTATGTTTTCACCCCTGTCTGTTTGTCTGTTTGTCTGTTTGTCTGTCTGTTTGTTTGTGAACAAAATATCTCAAAAAGTTGTGGACGGATTCGGACGAAATGTGGCAGAAATGTAGCGTGTGTGACAAGGACGAAATGATTAGATTTTGGTGAAGATCCGGATTCGGATTCGGCTACTAGAAGTTTTTAAGTGATTCTTCACTATTGAGTGGTATGGCTAAAAACTATACATAGCAGGATATCTCAAAAGGTTGTGGATGGATTTGGACGAAACTTGTTGGACAGGTTGTGTGTGTGACCAAGAAGAATCGGTTCGATTTTGGTGAAGATCTGAATATGGATTCGGATATTTAATTTTATAATTATTTGATTATTTAATTTTTATTTAATTTTTTATTATTATTTTTTTTTATTTTTTTATTTTTTTTTAGTGATTCTTCACCATTGAGTGAGATGGCCAACCAGGCGGAGGTATGCTCTCTACTGAGAGCCGTTTCTAGTTCCTTTTGTGGGACTTCCTTCCTTTTCTGTTCAATCACACTGTTCCCACGAGGGCTTCACACAAGTATTGCACTAACGAATCTAACCCCCATCCCTACCCATAATTTTTTCCACATCCATTGAACCTACCTGACCTAACTAAATCTTACTGGTACGTTTCTGTTTCCTTCTCTGCTCTTTTCTCTCATATTTTCATATTCATGTTCTTGCGTTCAACTGTGGCCCCATTGGACGGGTTGTTGCCATTTTGCACTCTGTCTCCTCACACTTCCATGAGCCAGACACAAGAAGTATTATTAATGGTCAAATACAAATTTAATAAACTCAACCTCCATCCGCCTTTGATGGCGGAGGTAATAATACATTGGCAAATTTTGCTTCATTTTTCAAAATCTGTACAAACTAGGATGGGTAATCAAAAAGGTTGTTCCCCAACGATGGATGGTAACTTTTCAAACCACTTTTTCTTGGTTAAAGTCCAATTTAGACGACGTTGGCCTACGTGCATTGCTTCAAAAATCAACGCCTTGAAGATGGGTAACATAGCTAAAACTATCTTTTGGCAGTTTCCTTTACACATTCCTTATGGAAAATGATGCCCCAGGACTGATGGTCATTACTCGACCAATTTCTGCATCAATAATATATTTTAGGTTCCACGCTTTGCAACTTGGCACTTACTGTACTTCTGCAGTAGCTTTTACCCACAAGTTCCTTTATTAGAGGATTATTACTGCAATGTCAACCATTATGTATTGGCTTTATTAAACTCCATCATGTTCATTGTTGAAGACACTACATCTTCCTAAAAACTGAGGTTCATGACATGTTCATCAAATGTGGAAATATATTTGATGGTTACCTGCATTTATGCAATTTGTTCATCCGCAATGCAAGAATAGGCTAATTTTTAAATGTTAATATATTTTAATTTTGAATCGGGTAGAAGACTAATGCAACATGTGATTATTATTACTAGCAACGGTACCCGCCCTATGGGCGGGGCTTCAATTGGGAGGTGCAAATGAAAAGGCAAAATATCAGAAATTGAAGGCTTTTTTTATTTTAAACGATTTATATAAACATCCGTTAAATCATATCACACGCAAATCATCAAAATTTAAACAGTATTTGTAGAATTTCAATAAAAGCCACATCACTGTTCATATCGGTAAATATTATTCCATCGTGTTTGGAAAAACTGGAAAACTGGAAAATTGGAAAAATCGGAAATTGGAAAAATTGGAAAAACAATACAGCCTATTTTACTCCTGGAGGTCCCAGGAGTACCCACCCAAAATTTCGTTGCGATCGGTTCAGCCGTTTTTGCGGTACCTGGGAACAGACAGACAGACGGACATTTGGTGAATTATCGTAAGATGCACCTGTTTGGCCTTACTTACTCAACGAGGCCACCCATTTCTAAAGCTTAATTTTCTTGAACACACGTCAAACTGTTTATTTTATTTAATAATATATAAACCTTAGCTTCCAAAGACAGCAGTTTGGTAACAAGGGGCTCAAGATGGACTCAAGATGGACTCAAGATGGAATTCAAATGGAATAAATTCAAAATCCGGTGACAACTGATATTGTTTTGAAGTTATGAGTATGTGCGCTCAGAGCACATCTTTCCATAGAGCTGTTTGCAGAGCCATTCATGTCTCTTATGGGGAATCATAAACAGAAGGAAATGAATTAATTATTGTCCATATGGCATTGCAATCACTTGTTAAATGGTTTACAAAGAAGCACATTACTTGAAGGATTGAATTTTGCATCATCATGAATTGCCTCGAAGATTGGGGAATGGAAGAGAGAAATCACAAGAAAATAAATGGTATAATTTAAATAACAAAACGGGCAATATAACCTTTTGACAATGATAAATCTGGGAAGCAATTCTCCAAGTAATCTTTCCTATGCCTTAGATACAGATGAGAAACACGACAGCACAGATGTTAAATCGTTCCTTCGCAATATCAACGTTGGCTTTCCAAACCACAAAAGATAGGAAGCTTAATCACAGGGAAGGATTGGTGGTTGGTGATGCCCAGCCATTTATGACAAATAAATCAAAGGAAAAGGAGGGATTATATACAAGTCTATCGTCTGCACCATATCTTCATCTCTCCACGATAACTGTACCTTCCAATTTCCCCTTAACATGAGACAACACTTCGACGTTATGTCATGTGCGACTGCTGAGTGTGCCCATGCAATAGCTGAGAAATGGACACCAACCAGGGACACCAACCAGGGACACCAACCAGGGACACCAACCAGGGACACTAACCAGGGACACCAACCAGGGACACTAACCAGGGACACCAACCAGGGACACTAACCAGGGACACCAACCAGGGACACCAACCAGGGACACCAACCAGGGACACTAACCAGGAACACCAACCAGGGACACTAACCAGGGACACTAACCAGGAACACCAACCAGGGACACTAACTAGGGACACTAACCAGGGACACCAACCAGGGACACCAACCAGGGACACCAACCAGGGACACCAACCAGGGACACTAACCAGGGACACCAACCAGGGACACTAACCAGGGACACCAACCAGGGACACTAACCAGGGACACCAACCAGGAACAGCAACCAGGGACACCAACCAGGGACACCAACCAGGGACACCAACCAGGGACTGGGACACCAACCAGGGACACCAACCAGAGACACCAACCAGGGACACCAACCAGGGACACCAACCAGGGACACTAACCAGGAACACCAACCAGGGACACCAACCAGGGACACCAACCAGGGACACCAACCAGGGACCCCAACCAGGGACCCCAACCAGGGACCCCAACCAGGGACACCAACCAGGGACACCAATAGACTGAAAGCGATAAATGGAGATTTGTGATTTAATTGTTCGCTTGTTTGTTTGCTTATTTATTTACAGTACTTCGCATTGATTTAAATATAATAGTTGGAACATGCATTTAAATCCGATGCAACAAAAATACGTCAGTAGACATCAATGTACCCTTGTATTAATTATGACAAAAAACAATAGAAAACTATAGAATTCATCTAAAAATGCAAAGCCTGTCTGCGTTCGTTTATATTCATACCTCTTCTTCTTCTTCTGTATGCTCAAAATAACGAAAACAGTTTAAAAAAAACAACTACAAAATGAATTTGATTTTATGCAGCCTTGACCATTCACCTTTTGATCTAAAAAACAAAAAATTATGATTTTATGCAGCCTTGACCATTCACCTTTTGATCTAAAAAAAACCAAAAAACATCGGCTTCTAGCTTTTGATTGGTGAACCAATTTAGTGACCTAATATACAAATTCTTCAAATTTCAGGTCAATTGCATGAAAATTAGCAATTTTAAGCAACCTTCACCTTTGACATGTTGATCGAAAAAAACAATCTGCTTCTAGCTTTCGAATGGTGAACCTATTTAGTGACATATAATGCAAATTCTTTAAAATTCAGGCCAATTGGGTGAAAATTGGCATCTTAATGCAAGGATGACCTTTGACCTTTTGACCTAAAAAAACAATCGGGGTCTAGCTTTTGATTAATGAACTAATTCACTGACTGACTCAATATGCAAATTCTTAAAATTTCAGGTCAATCGGATGAAAATTGACGATTTTTGTGATGCTGACCTTTGACCTTTGGACCAAATTATTAATTTGCCTTCTCCATATTCTCATCATAAAGCTTTCCTGAAAATTTGATGACAAACCTCAAATGGTAAAAAATATTATGACCCAGACACACACACACACACACACACACACACACACACACACACACACACACACACACACACACACACACACACAAACACACACACACACACACACACAGAAGCGATTACAAAACCCTGTCTCTTGCTGTGCAGGGGACAGGCTAATTACATATGGTGGAAAAATACAAACCTGGGCTTCCCACATCATGAGACAAGGGTTCAGATGGGGATGCTTGCTATATATATATACACACACACATACATACACATACATACACACATACACATACTGGCAAAGCCTACCCATCACTTTGCTGAAAGACAAGTTAGTCTTCCTGTTTGCCAAAATGAATTTACCCTTGCAAAGAATGCTTTAAACTCAGCATTGCCCAGGTAAAAAAGAGAATTGGAATATCCTTTGCTGCAACCACAAGGTGGCGCTACACGGTACACATTTACATAGAAATGTATGCCCTGTTGCACACCCACAACCCTGCGTGAGGCCGTGGCCACCTTGCCTATGATACCCCCTCCCTCCTCACCCCCCATACTAAGTTGTATTTGCACCTAAATTTGGAGTTTGTAACATAAAATATGTTGCCATGCATAATGCATATATATTATGTGTGTGTGTGTGTGTGTGTGTGTGTGTGTGTGTGTGTGTGTGTGTGTGTGTGTGTGTGTGTGTGTGTGTGTGTGTGTGTGAGTGTGAGTGTGTGTATATTGAACCCCGAACTTGACTGGCACAGATTGAGTCTCACCTCAGCAATTGCTGCACAACCTGTTAGCAACAAGTGTAGCCTGCCACGCTGACACATTGTCTCTGCCTGACTGCAAACCTCCTAATTGTTGATGAGCAGGGCAGTACAAATTAAGACTGGGAGTATAGTCTATTATGGGTGTTAAATTATTCCTACATTATGCCCTATCATTGCAATTTACATTGTAAATTGTAATTGCACAAATCTTTACATTTCAAATGTAAAGCACATTCATAACTTTGATTTTCTTGCTGTGAGTTCACTAATCATCTATCTTCTTCTTTAGAAATTGCCTTAATATCAATGTTGCATTAGTCACGCGTAGAACTGAGCAGGAATATATATATATAATATATATATATATATATTTATATATATATATATATATATATTTATATATATATATATATATATATATATATATATATATATATATATATATATATATATATATATATAGTATATATATATATATATATATATATATATATATATATATATATATATACATATATATACAGTATATATATGTATGTATATATATATATATATATATATATATATATATATATATATATATTGTTATGTTGGTGGGTAGGGATTACCTTTGAACAGGTAGGATGTATAAATTAACATGTTCCGGATGTCGTGCAAGAACCATCACCATGTAGTAAGTTTTGTTTAGCCAGTTGTCGCATGAGAGTGAATAATTGTGGCCATACCAGGATGGCCCTTGTGTTAACTAGTTGTAGGGATTATGCTAATTCCCCTGTTTGTCAAACCTCAGTGATTTATTTCCTATGTCCCTTTTGGCACCACACCATAGACATAGCCAAGCCACGCAATCACCCACATTTAAACTCACTAAATAACAATAAAAACCATCAGGAAGCCAGGATATTTTACTGTCGCTAATTACACCATTGGGAAGCACACATTGAGGTCGAGCAGGCTGAAGACACGCCCCGAGGAGCCGTGATTGGCCAGGGCGGAGTAAGAAGGCACTCACTGATTGGCAGAGAGAAGGGCGAGCAAGAAGCGGCACGCTGATTGGTGGAGAGGCACAGATGACGTCACGAGACGGTCAAAAAATAACTCTCAGGCCGACATTTTCTCTCTTGCCTTTTTCCCTCAACGACCTCTTGCTCCATTGCTTCTTCGCCCTCGCGCTCTTGTGCCTGTTCACGTTCTGGACCTCGCGAGTGATTGTGCATGGGCGACGGGCTCCAGGAAGCAAGCGGACCGACCGAGTTCAGAGACGCCATTGGGAGATGTGCAGAGGCAGCAGGAAGAGCCGTGGCCCGAAAACTGCGGTCTCCGTGTGGATGAGGGCGGCTTGCCGCCGGAACACCACGAGGCTGGGGTGAGTGAGACACATGGTGAGGCCTAGAAGCGACCGAGGCGGAATGAGGCCTATTTCCTGCCAAGGCAGGGACCGCGTCCGAATTCCCGTGCAGGAACGAGGGCCTGAGATGGGTCTTGACGAGGTGCCGGGACAGCCGATTGAGCTAAGTGCACGATAACCCACACATATTTTATTTTCCAGTTTATTTTCATCCTTCGTCTGTGTGTAAGTCTGGTGTGGGGGACGTCCCGTTTAGGATTATAGTTAGTGCGCATTTTCTTGTTATCGGTATTTTTCATTTAATAAACACTTTCATTATTTTCTGTACATTTATAAATCCGTTTTCTTTGAGTTATTTTCCGGAGACTCGGGAACCGCCGGTGGGACCACAGGTAAGCTCTTCAGCTTTCTCCCCTCCCCTTTCTTCCTCTGGCGCAAATATAAAGTCCGCATTTGATCGTCGCCTCCGAGTTAAAGCTTGCTTTAGCTATTCGTGAACCCTGTGGTGTTCACCTGGGGAATCGAGCATGGTGCAGAATCGAGCGTTTCAACAGAGCTGTACATACATATATGTATGTATATGTATGTACAGTGCATTCAAAAAGTATTCAGACCCCTTCACTTTTTTCACATTTTGTTATGTTGCAGCCTTATGCTGAAATCGTTTAAATTCATTTTTCCCTCATCAATCTACACTCAATTCCCCATAATGACAAAGAGAAAACAGGATTTTAGAAAGTTTTGCAAATTTATTGAAATAAAAAAGTGAAATATCACATTGACATAAGTATTCATACCCTTTTCTATGACACTTGAAATTTAGCTCAGGTGCCTCCCATTTCTCTTGATCATCTTTGAGATGTTTCTACACCTTGATTGGAGTCCACCTGTGGTAAAGTCAATTGATTGGACATGATTTGGAAAGGCACACACCTGTCTATATAAGTTCTCACAGCTGACAATGCATATCAGAGCAAAAACCAAGCCATGAGGTCGAAGGAACTGCCCGCAGAGCTCAGAGACAGGATTGTGTCGAGGCACAGATCTGGGAAGCCTACAAAAAAAATTCTGCTGCATTGAAGGTTCCCAAGAGCACAGTGGCCTCCATAATTCTTAAATGGAAGAAGTTTGGAACAACCAGGACTCTTCCTAGAGCTGGCCGCCCGGCCAAACTGAGCAATCGGGGGAGAAGGGCCTTGGTAAGAGAGGTGACCAAGAACCCGATGGTCACTGGCTGGGCTCCAGAGATCCTGTGTGATGGGAGAAACTTCCAGAAGGACAACCATCACTGCAACAGTCCACCGATCTGGGCTTTATGGCAGAGTGGCCAGACGGAAGCCAAACAGTTCAATCTTGGTTTCATCAGACCACAGAATCCTATTTCTCACAGTCTGAGAGTCCTTTAGGTGCTTTTTTGCAAACTCCAAGCGGGCTTTCATGCGTCTTTCACTGAGGAGAGGCTTCCGTCTGGCCACTCTGCCATAAATGTGATATTTCAGTTTTTTTATTTTTCATAATTTTGCAAAACTTTCTAAAATGTTGTTTTCTCTTTGTCATTGTGGGGTATTGAGTGTAGATTGATGAGGGAAAAAATTAATGAATTTAAACAATTTCAGCATAAGGCTGCAACATAACAAAATGTGAAAAGGGGAAGGGGTCTGAATACTTTCTGAATGCACTGGTATGTCTTTGATCCTTATGTGTGCTCATGCCTTCATCGTTTTCCAGACATCATTACAACAAAAATATTTAAACTAATATGAACCAATTAGATTGAAATACAATTTTTTATCCTCCCTTCCCTCTTCCCCTTCCTTCTGTTTTACCTCCTATTAATGAATTAATTAATCATGTGTCCAGCATTTCCTTCATTCTTTACAAGTATAAACCAATTATAGAAAGAAAAAAAATCAAATCAGCCTCTCCACCATCCATTTGTTCAAACTCAGTAAGTTCAAAGAAACCTGATTGTCTCATCACAGCCTTGAGCATAATAATAATTTTTGCTAAGAAAATCAAATCCTTTAGTTAAAAATAATGATAACGACCCTGCTAGCCACCGTGCTTTGAATTCCAGAGTTCTGGAGAAATACAAGCCTGATAAAAGGTTCAATTTGAAACTACACTTCTTTTATAAAGCACTAATCTCGGCAATTATTGCGTCGGGTGTTAGCAATGCTAAGGTGCCAGCCAACTAAGCTGGTGCCCTGCAGATTGTACCAACGAGGTCATCGGTGGAGGGAGGGAGACGTGGAGAAGGAGCAGAAATATTAATTGGCAGATTTTTCTTTGTTTTTTCTTTAACCACAAATTAACTCCCATTGACTTTGTCTTTGATGAAAAAGCAACATAAAAATCGTGATAGTTCTTACAATTAAATTCAAATGTTAACTGAAATTGAATGGTGTCCTTTAAGGGGATTCAAGATCTCCATAATATGCGTTTTCTCATTAGATGTGCGGGGGTGGAATTCTCTGAAGACATTATGCGTATTTCGGGTGATCGACTGCAGGAAACCCGAACTGGTGCTGCGTTGTTCCATGTTTTTTCCAATTATAACCCTCAAATTACAACCTGCGTTTGCTGGCACGCATTATGTGAAATAGACGAAGACAAAGGTAGAAAATGCTTCACTTTGTCTTGGTGTAACCATAGCAATCCCTGGATATTGAAAACTCAGCCACTTACCTAATTTGTGTGTTTTTGAGAAATGGCGTCTGTCGCACATCCGGTGTATGTAATTGTTTTCAATTGCTTTTCGGCCAATGTATAGACACCCCGACACCCCCCCCCCTTTCTATAGTCCTCACCCTCCTTTTACCCCCTCCTGCAGGTTTTCCTGGTTAGTTAATCCCATCGTACCCTTTGCGTACATTCTGCACGTAGCATCCATCCCCCAAATGAGCGCTGAAGATGGACGGTAGGTGGCGACGAAATCAGCATTACAACGTGAAATGAAAAAGCCGAACAGAACACGAAATGGATGCAGGTTTCGTGGGCGATAGCGAGTCGGGAAAACTGGAGGCGCCGGCGTTTAATCCCCCACCTGCGGCATGGCGAACCTAGAACACCATCTTACGTGTATCTAGAAAATCAAAACATGGGCCTATTGTCTGCCAGATATAACAGCCTTATCGTTTTCTTCTATCAGATGGCAATTTGCGCATTGCTTCACACCATGCTGCAGCAATAAATGGATAACAAATTCAATTTCACCCGATCAAGACTTTCTGTTAGAGTTCCTTTGCTACCTTGTACATTTGTTGCTATCAGTAATACCTTATTTTTAGGCCTACATTTCTTGTTGTTAAGATCCCCACCATGTACAAAGTATTGTACATCTCGAGGTGTTAAGCCATAAAGTGGTGACACCGTGGTGTCATGAGCTGCTTTTCAGCAAGTTGTGCCGTCCATGGAACAACTCCCCCAGGAATGCGGATGCAGCAGCACTCTCCGCAATATAAAAGTCATGAAACTTAACGATGGAGGGTTTATGATGGAAAAGCTGTGCTTCAATCGATGTGAGCGGTTGAGATAGTTGTGGACAAGAGGGATTTCATTATTTGGGATTTCAAGATGCTACACAACCTTTGAAACAAGTGTGGGAGTTTTAGTCCGAGGAAAATGATTCATTAATGCAATAACTTTAAATCTTACTTCGATATTTCTGTCTTCTACCGACTCCTCTCCGGCCAAGCTCCCCCCGGCCCTGTCTGTGCTCTGTCCCCCAAATATTCCTACAGGACGCACAAGATCTGCCTGCAACCCTCTTCTTGTTAAACTGCCAAAATCTAGACTCTCTGCTCACCTTCACTCTTTCATTCCCCCTTTCTCCCGCTTCTGGAGACTCTTTTCCTCTTTTCTTCTGGAGACTCTTTTCTTTTCTTCACTCTTTCATTCCCCTTTACTCCCGCCTCTGAAACAAACTCCCTCACTCTCTCCAATCCCACTCCTCCCTCCAGGTCTTTAAAACAGCTGTTCACCACCATCTCTTATCTTCCCCCAT